>NC_137791.1:13648182-13725682 GCF_963383645.1 Muscardinus avellanarius
TTAAAGATACAAAATAGCTATAAAAGATACAAAATAGCTACAAAAACATTAAAGACACACAAGAGCTAGAAGAATATTTGAAGAGCCAGGAAAGGTGTCTGGTGCCTGTAATCACATCCTTGGGAGACTAAGGCAAGAGGATTGCAGGTTGGAGGCCAGCCTGGGCAATTAGTGAGACCTTGTCTCAAAATAAAATATGAAAAGGGTTGTGGATGTAGCTCAGTGTTACAATATCACTGGGTTTAATTGCCAGTAACCTCAAAATATTTGAACAACATTGGGTATTGGACACCCATTAAAAATGCAGGTGTTTGAGTCAGATGTGGTGGCCACGCTTGCAATCCCAGCATTTAGGAGGCTGAGACAGGAGGATCATGATTCGCGGGTAGCCTCAGCTACTTTACTTAGCAAGGCCCTTTGCAACTCAGTGAGACCCTGTTTCAAATTAAAGAATAAAAAATAGGGCTGGAGGTATAGCTCGAAGGTAGAATGCCCCTGAGTTCCATTCCCAGTACTGCATTAAAAAAAAAAAAATCAACAGCAGATTTGAGATTCAGTTTGGACCAACACTTCAGAATCGTTAGATGAGGGGTGAGCAGTGGGAACATAACTTTTTGAGGACCCCGGGATCCTTTGAGATAAAGGGGATGCTTTGAGCTCCCGATGAAACAGAATTAATAAAGAGTTCTGGTTTTAAGCCAATTTACCTTCGGGAAGTGAAACAGGCCCTGCAGGCCCACTGGGATGTTTTGTAGATTGAAAGGGGCCATCGACTAAGTGCTTTGGCACCAGTAACTTCTTGGTGAGGAAAATTTTCTTGAACCTTCCTTCTCAGCCCGCTCAGGCTCCTGTGCACAGAAAGAATTCACAGAGTCTTCGGAAGGGAAGATGGAAACAGTTTGTCAGAGCTGTGGCTAAGCCAGTTGTATTCTGAAGCCATGGGGTTCCTAATTACTGTCTTCCATGAGCCTTGAAAATTAACCTGGACTGTTGCACAGTCTGACAAAAAAGTAAGGGATAAGTAAAATAACTTCTTGTATTTTTGTGTGCCTATTTTCTTTTAATTTTCCTTGGCATGTGTGTGTAGTGTGTTTGATGCAAATAGTTGATTCCCTGAGAAAGAATAGAAAGAGCTAAGACGGGTGTGGTGGTGCACGCTTGTAATCCCAGCATTCGGGAGGCTGAGACTGGAGGATCGTGGTTCGAGGACAGCCTCAGCTACTTAGTTAGGCACTCCATAACTTAGTGAGACCCTGTTTCAAAATAAAAAATAAAAAATAGGCTAGGGGGTGTAGCTCGGAGGTCATATGTCCCTGGGTTCCATCCCCAGACCCGCAAAAAAATTAAAAAAAAGAATAGATACATTCTCTTAGCACAAAGCTTATAATCACAAAAACATTTTGCTTAAAGACAAAATTTCAATTAATAACCACACTGGAATTTAGTTATTTAATGCAACCATTAATCTAAGGAAACATAACTAGTTTTATCACAGAACCAGGGTTATATTCAGAGGGCATGCATTAATAAGCTATACAATGTAACATTACACCAGAAGAAGAATTGAATTTAAAGGTTCTCTTAATATTTGGTGGTCTTCAAATTCCATGAAATTGAATGAATTTAAAGTGTCATGCTCTGGAAGATTTAAAGTCTTAAATTTTCCTTTCCTTGGGGCGTGAATGTGGATATTTATACAATCAAATAGTAAATTATAGAAACCTACAAAAATGAGTATTCCAGAACATGCAGATGTGAAATAGAATTGATTAGAAATTTTGGAAATAAAAAATGCATTTTAAAAAATCTAATAGGATAAAGTCCAGATTCGAATCAGTCAAAGGGAGAACTGGACAACAGTACCGAGGAATTCACACAGGACGCTGCATGGGGGGGGGGGGGACGAAACTCTGAAAAAGGGGTTCTGAGGCATGAATAATAGATTACGAGGCTCCAAGAGAAATCTATAGACGTGCTGGGGGGAAACCGATGAAAGGAAGGTGCAGGAACAACGTTTAAGGAGGTAACAGCTAAGAATTTTTGAGAACTAAAGGCATGTATCCTTGCTGGGCGTGGTGGCGCACGCTTGTAATCTCAGCATTTGGGAGGCTGAGACCAGCGAATCTTGGTTCACAGCCAGCCTCAGCTACTTAGTGACGCCCTTCACAACTCAGTGGCACTGTTTCAAAGTAAAGAATAAAAAATAGGGCTGGGGGTGTAGCTCAGAGATAGGGTGCCCCTGGGTTCCATCCCCAGACCTGCAAAAAAAAAAAAAAAAAAAAAAAAAAAGACATATTCTCAGACTAAAAGCTCAGAACAAACTCCAGACAATAAAGATAGATCTTCATTATAGGGAGAAAGTAAACCAAGAAGGGCAAGAGCAAGTCGAAGCCTAAAGGCTACAGAAGAGAGAAGACGGGTCACCCAGGAGAGATTAGCAGCAGACTTCTCATCCGCAGTGATAGATGAAATAATTATTCAAACTGCCAAAGAATGATTTTCAATCTAGCTACATTTTCATACAGAAATTAAACGATCATTGGAAAGAGACAAATTGCAGACATTTCACCTATGGGAACTTGGCCCCTCAGATCCATTAGAGGACTCAGTGTAAAAGAAAGAGCCTTTTAATATATATATAATAGTAGTAGTTGGGAGGCCGAGACCAGAGGAGCGCGGCCAGCCTCAGCTACTTAGCGAGGCCCCTCACAACTCAGTGAGACCCTGTTTAAAAAATAATATTACAAAAGACTAAAAATTAGGGCTGGGTATGTAACTCAGAGGTAGAATGCTCCTGGGTTCCATCTCTAGCTCAACAATAACAATAGTAAGAATTAATAATAATAATAATGGTACTGGTAATAACAACCCAAGAGCTAAGGCAATGCCACTCAGAGGCAGATGTAGCGTTAGTCCCGTTTTACAGTAAGAAAATTGAAGGAGAGAAATGCTAAGATCTTGGAGCTCATGAGAACCAAGATCTGAACTAGGCAGAGTAAGAAACAACAAACGAAAGAAGGAAGAGTAAGTAAAGAAGCTGAAAGAATAGGTGTGTCTCTTTTAGTTTAAACGTTGACCCCACTAATCAACTTGGTACGCTAAAAGAGAAGAAAAACTAAATATATATATATTTGGTGGTACTGGGGTTCCTGGAAGCCCTTCTACCTCCGTGCTACACTACCAGACCTATTTTATACTTTTTTTTATTTTTGGAAGCAGGGTCTCTTAAAGGCCAGCGCGGCTGGCTTCGAACCTGCGCGATCCTCCTGTCTCCGCCTCCCAAGCGCGGGGATTACAAGCGTGCGCCACCACGCCCAGGAGAAAAACTAAAATTTTGAAACAGCAAGACTAAGAGTTGTTCAATAGTTAAACCATACCTAGACCCACACTGTGAGAGGAGGAAGGTGATAAATAACTTTGAACTTTATATCAAAATTTAGTTAGCTTGGTGAGGTGGTGTACAGTGTAATCCCAGCTGTTAGGGAGGCTAAGTCAGGAAGAGCTTAAGTTGGAGGCTAGCCTCAGTAGCTCAGCTAGACTCTGTCTCAAAATAAAAGGTAGAGCCAGTTGTGGTGGCACACGATTTTAATCCCAGTACTTGGGAGGCTGAGACAGGAGGATCGCACATGTTCAAAGCCAGCTTCAGCTACTTAGTGACAACCTGTTTCCAAATAAATTATAAAATAGGTCTGAGAGTGTAGCCCAGAGGTAGAAGGTCCCTGGGTTCTATCTCCAGTACCACAATAAATAAATAAATAAATAAATAAATAAATAAATAAATAAATAAATGTAAAAGTAAAAAGAACTGGAGAAATATTTAGTGGTAGAATACCCTTGGGTTCTATCCCCAGTACTGCTATATAAATAAATAAATAGATATTAAAATAAAAATATAAAAGCAACAAGGAAAAAGTATAATTTGTGATATTTGAAATCAGCAGAGGAAAATTAAAAATGGCATAAAATGAGTTTTCGACTCAGCAGAAATCTGGAAAAGGAGAGGAGAATTATAGAAAGGGAAAGAGTAGTTATAATAAGACAAAATAAAAATAATAAACATGTATTCAAACATACCACCAAATATAATAAATAACTGTGAAATGAAACCTATCTACTAAAGAATCTTAGTAATCTATTGTATTTTAAAAGTAGAAAAAAATTATTATCCATATTTTATATCTGCCTCCTAAAGATTAGGACAATGCTAATAAATGATTATATAGAGAACATTTAAGATTTATAACTTTCATTTATGATTTAAAATATATATATATACTTAAAATTTGAGGCTTGTGTTTACATAGCTATAATGATAAGGGAAATTAAAACCCAGACAGATGGATATTTATAAAAACTAGTATTTCAGACAGAGCCTGAAGTAAGAAGCCTTTTCCAACTCCTTTAATTGGAGAACAGTTATTTTAGCACTAAGTTTTTTCTAATTATACTCCAGTGTGCTTTAAAGAGAAAACAGCAATCTTCAAACTTTTCACCTCTTAAAAATTTTAGCTGGGTTGCTTTTCAGAACAATTTTCTAATCAGAATTATAACAGATCCCCTGGCTGAGAAAGAGCCAAACGCTTCCATAGTTCTAGGGTTGGATGATGATTTTTTTTAACGCAATACCAACTGATATTTAGTGTTTAGCTTAATGACCTAGAGGGGTCATTTTTTATTGTCTGTGTACTAAATACAAAGTTAAAATGCAATTGTCTGGGATGAGAGTCTAGGTTATGATGAATTTGAAAAAAAAAAAAAAAAACAAGTTTCCGCATCTGCTGTGGACCCTGGATTGACTTTCTAGTTGGAATAACATTCTCGGGGTTTTCAGCTTGTCTTCGAGTTGCTCTTTTGATCCTGAAATGCGAAGCCGCCTCCTCTCCCCCCAGCCCCACACCCTGGCAACTACTTATTTTTCCTCTATCTCTATAATTTTGCTGTTCTGGGAATCCCGTGTGGGAATCACACAGCACACAGCTTATTTCTTTAACTCAGCATCTATTTCTGTGAGTTTTATCCATGTTCTTGCGTTGATCAACGTACCACTTTGTTTTATTCATGGACTCCTCCTCTTTGGCATCAATGCAAACCCACTTCTTTATTTGTTCACACATTAAAAGACGACTGAAAAGTTTCCAGTGTGGGGCTATTATGAACAGAGCTGCTATGAACATTCATGTGCAAGTTTCTGCATGAACCTAAGTTTTCATTTCTCTGTGATAAATACCCAGGAGTGCAGTTTGGGGGTCATTTGAGAGGTACATGTTGAGTTTTGAAATAAACTGTCAAACTACTTTCCAGAGTGGCTGTCTCAGTTCCCATCAGCAATGTATGGGTGATTCTCAGAATTAATATAGTATAACTCAATGAGAGAGGTGAGCAAAATAAAAATCTGTTCTTTAAAACTTTTAAATCTCATTCTTTGAATACATGAATCATTTGTACGGCTCAAAATTCAAAATCTAGATATGGTATGCAGTTAAAAGCTGTGTTCTCTACTTCTTTTGCCACCCAACTTCCCTCCCACAGGCAACTGATACTATTATCTTTTTCAAATCTCCAAGTATAACTATATGACTATTTATATTTATTCAGTGTACTAGGTTGGTATAGTCTGTCTGTCCTTGTCTACCCTTCCTCTCTCTCTTCCTCCTCCCTCCCTCCCTTTCTCCTCCCCTCCTCCTCCTCCTCTTCCTCCCCTCCTCCTCCCCTCCTCCTCCTCCCTTCCTCCTCTTCCTCCCCTCCTCCTCCCCTCCTCCTCCTCCTCCCTTCTTCCTCTTCCTCTCCTCCTCCTCCCTTCCTCCTCCTCCTCCCTTCCTCCTCCTCCCTTCCTCCTCCTCCTTCCTTCTTCCTCCTCCCTTCCTCCTCCTCCCTTCCTCCTCCTCCTCCCCTCCTCCTCCTTCCTTCTTCCTCCTCCCTTCCTCCTCCTCCCTTCCTCCTCCTCCTCCCCTCCTCCTCCTTCCTTCTTCCTCCTCCCTTCCTCCTCCTCCCTTCCTCCTCCTCCCTTCCTCCTCCTCCTTCCTTCTTCTTCCTCCCTTCCTCCTCCTCCTCCTCCCTTCCTCCTCCCCTCCTCCTCCTCCCCTCGTCCTCCTCCTCCCCTCGTCCTCCTCCTCCCTTCCTCCTCCTCCCTTCCTCCTCCTCCCTTCCTCCTCCTCCCCTCGTCCTCCTCCTCCCCTCCTCCTCCTCCTCCCTTCCTCCTCCTCCCTTCCTCCTCCTCCCTTCCTCCTCCTCCTCCCCTCGTCCTCCTCCTCCCCTCCTCCTCCCCTCCTCCTCCTCCCCTCGTCCTCCTCCTCCCCTCCTCCTCCTCCTCCCTTCCTCCTCCTCCCTTCCTCCTCCTCCTCCCTTCCTCCTCCTCCCTTCCTCCTCCTCCCTTCCTCCTCCTCCCTTCCTCCTCCTCCTTCCTTCTTCCTCCTCCCTTCCTCCTCCTCCCTTCCTCCTCCTCCCTTCCTCCTCCTCCTTCCTTCTTCTTCCTCCCTTCCTCCTCCTCCTCCTCCCTTCCTCCTCCCTTCCTCCTCCCCTCCTCCTCCTCCCCTCGTCCTCCTCCTCCCCTCGTCCTCCTCCTCCCTTCCTCCTCCTCCCTTCCTCCTCCTCCCTTCCTCCTCCTCCTCCCTTCCTCCTCCTCCTCCCTTCCTCCTCCTCCCTTCCTCCTCCTCCTCCCTTCCTCCTCCTCCTCCCTTCCTCCTCCTCCCTTCCTCCTCCTCCTCCCTTCCTCCTCCCTTCCTCCTCCTCCTCCCTTCCTCCTCCTCCTCCCTTCCTCCTCCTCCCTTCTTCCTCCTCCTCTTCCTCCCTTCCTCCTCCTCTTCCTCCCTTCCTCCTCCCTTCCTCCTCCTCCTCCCTTCCTCCTCCTCCTCCCTTCCTCCTCCTCCCTTCCTCCTCCTCCTCTTCCTCCCTTCCTCCTCCTCCTCCTCCCTTCCTCCTCCTCCTCTTCCCCTCCTCCTCCTTCCCTCCTCCTCCCCTCCTCCTCCTCCTCCTCCTCCTCCTCCTCCTCCTCCTCCTTCTCAGTGTAGCTTTTTTTTTTTTTTCGGGACTGGGAATGGAACCCAGGGTCATTCTATCTCTGAGCTACACCCCCAGCCCTATTTTTTATTCTTTATTTTGAAACAAGGTCTCACTAAGTTGCAGAAGGCCTCACTAAGTAGTAGAGGCTAGCCGTGAACCTGTGATCTTTCTGTCTCACCCTCCCAAGTACTGGGATTACAAGCCTGTGTCTCCATGCCTGGCTCATTCCTATGACTGTAAGTACCACAGCCACACTGGTGGCATCTAAACGCATATCCAGCTCCAGCCCCACTGCTGACATCTTTGGTGACTATAAGATACTTATCTCAAACCTACTCCGCCTACACCAGAATTTATGGATTCCCTTCTTCAATGAACACACAATGCTTTCTGACCCCAGCCCTTTCTAATTTTGTAAAGGCAACTCCATTTTCCCAGTTGCTCTCTTCTCCCCTATCTTGCATCCACCATTAACTCCTGTTGCTTTTATCCTGAAATATAATCTTAATCTACCCATCCCGTGTCTTCCTACGGTCACAGTTGCCAACATGGCCCCAGCCAGCAGAATCTCTTCCGCAGTTGACCACAGTTGTTCCCCAACTGGTCTGTCAGGTTTCACTGGCTTCCACTGGCTTTCAAGTCTACAGTGGTTCTACCTCTACCAGCCAGAGATAACTTCCTAAAACACAGTTTTAGTCTTGCCATTTTCCTTCCCTTCAGCGGGTATTCCAAACCTCTTGCCCTCACCCTTGTGACTGACCCTGCTCTTCCTCAGTGACTCTTCTCTCCTCTTCTCCTTGTAGGCTCCCTTCCAGTTACCCTTCCATGCCCTCGTTCAGTTTGGGGACACACTAGGCTGGTGCCTGACCCGGGCATGGCCTTCACTGTCCCCTGCATGGACTGTCTTTCTTCCAGATCTTCACTGACCTGGGAGGCACCACAGACCCCCTTCAGAAGGCGACGTCGCCTCGCCTGCTGGACTTCCCTGGACAGCCCCGGGGAATGCCTCTGGAGAGGATTTCCTTAACTGAGAACGCGACCTTGCTCAGGTCAGACTGCTTCCTGGGAGAGCCAATGTCCCAAGACTGATTATGGCAAATATCTAAAGCCACGTCCCTTGCTCTTCCCTGTTTTGACTCCTGACTGGGATCTTTGCGGCTCTAGGACCCCTACCAGGGTGTGTGGGAGCCTGCATTGGGGTTCACTGTTCTTCTTCTGCCTACTCTCCTTTCCTTCCCTTTCCACCCATCAATGTGGCTCCTGAGGACACTTTCCAATACGCAAGCCATGGATCCCACTTCAGACCTGCACAGCAGGTGCGACCCGCCCCACCCACTGGGTTCCTTGCTCACATAATAATTTCTCAGGGATCCCTCCCCCGAACACCTATCTAAATCACGCATTCTTGTCGGTTTCTGTTTTTCCTTGTATCATGTATCAACACCTGAAAGTGTGTGTGTGTGTGTGTGTGTGTGTGTGTGTGTGTGTGTGCGTGCATACATACAAAGCATGTTCAACTGATTTTGCTTTGTTTTTCTTACCATCCTGTAAGTTTCATGGACTTAGTCATCTTCACCACTCTATCTCCGTCACCTAGAAAAGCGCCTGCCTCCCAGCAAGCACTGAATGAAAATGCACTGAATGAAAGAAAGGCAGACTAAAGCTGATCCTGGGTACCAAACAGAAACCATGAGAAGACTAGCAGTACTGGGGATTCGACCCAGGGCCCCGTGTGTGCTAAACAGGTACTCCACCGCTGACCTATATTTCTAGCTCCTTCTAATTTTTTATTTTGAGACAGGGTCTCTGTAAGTTACCCAGGATGGCCTAGAACTTGTGATCCTTCTGCCTCAGCCAACCAAGTAGCTGTGTTAATGGTGGGCACACCATCCCTGGCTAGAAGCCCTTTTATTAAAAGCACAATTTTATAATTGCAACATAAGGAAAGGTACAAGGATATCCGATAATATCCCACTGTTTCATAATGCAATAAAAGTAATGCTTTGAGGAACAGGAATTGGAAACAGAGAGACAAAATAATCTTCATATGTAGATTATGATTGTCAATGAAAGAAGTGCAAAAATGTAGAACAAATATGATAATTTTATGTATGCCAAATATATTAAATAGAAAATGCAAATACCTGGTTTATGATTTTCCTATACACTAGTGATAATCAATTAAAATATATTAAGCAAATGATAATTAATCTGAGTAATAAAAATTATAACTACTTAGTAATAAATCTAACAAAACATATGAGAAGTTTATGAAAAATTATAAAATATGTGTTGAAGAATATAAAAGAAGAATTGAAAAAATGGAGTGAAATACTATATCCATGGATAAGAGCACGTAATACATTAAGAAGTTAATTTCAAGAGCCAGGCACGGTGGGGCATACTGTAATTCTAGTACATGGGAGGCTGAGACAGGAGGATCACAGGTTTGAGGACACCTTTGGCAATGTAGTGAGTCTGTCAGCAACCTAGTGAGGCCCTATTTCAAACAAAAAAATATAAAAGGCTGGGGGTGTGTCTCAGAGGTACAATGGCCCTTCGTTCAATTCCCAGTACCACACATACTATACACATACAAAATAAAAAAGGCAATTTCATCTAAGTCATTCTAGAAAGTACAAAGCTCCAATCGAAAGCATAATAGTTTTTCAAAGAACTTGACAAGCTAATCCAAAAATACATTTATAAAAGTAAAAAATAAAAACTAGCTGGGAAAATTTTGAAGTAGGACAAAAATGCAACAATTTTAACCCAGTATCAGCTAAGCATATATAAGATGGTGTGATTTTAGGGCAAAATGATACAAACCACTGAAACAAAATAGAAAACTGACCGATGAAAAACTTGGTGTAGGACAGAGGTTGCATCATAAATCAATATGATATTTGATAAGTGGTATTGAAGCAACTGAAATGGAAAAGAAGTAGGCGTGTACTTTGTATCATACAAAAAATTCCAGATGGGCTGCAGAATTTAATGTTAAAAATGGAACTTAAAAATAAAATAGAAGACTTTTATTATAACAAATAATTGTGGGGAAGAATTTGTTAGACATGAGTCCAAACCATAAAACGTTAATAAATGAAATGTTATTACAATGTTAAAATTCACCATCAAAGCAAGAACAACTATATAACAGCAGAAAACTAAAATATAGAATCAGGCTACAAACTAAGAGAAATAATTTGCTATACATTTAACTCAAAGAACGAGTGAGACAAAGAAGCCAGTAGATTACTGGGCAAAAGATATACACGGATAATTTACAAAGGAGAAAACCTGAAAGATGAAGAAGCTATGTTAAGAAGGTCAGCCTTACTGATGACCAGGAAAGTACAAGTAAAAATGATGCCATTCCATATCTGCTGGAGAGGAAGCTTACAAAAGCTGATTCTAACAGGACTCAAAATTTCTATCAAAATTAAAAAAAAAAGTAGAACAGTTTTGGAGGGCAATTTAAGGGGAAAAACTGGGATGCTTATACTTTATCATCCAGTAATTTTTTTTTTTTTTTGGTGGTACTGGAGATGGAACCCAGGGGCCTTTTACCTCCGGGCTACACTCCCCGACCTATTCTATGTTTTATTTGGAAACAGAGTCTTTTAAGCCAGGTGAGGCTGGCTTCGAACCAGTGCGATCCTCCTGTCTCAGCCTCCCAAGTGCAGGGATTACAAGCATGCGCCACCATGCCTGGCCAGTAATCCATTTCTAAAACAATATTTTCTGCTGGGCATAGTCACACACACTTGTAATCCCAGTACTTGGGAGGCGGAGACAGGAGGATAGTGCTGGTTCGAAGCCAGCCTGGCTGGCTTAAGAGACCCTGTTTCCAAATTTAAAAAAAAATATAAAATGGGTCTGGGAGTGTAGCCCGGAGGTAGAAGGGCTTCCAGGAACTCCAGTACCACCAACCAACCAACCAACCAACCAACCAACCAACAAACAAACAAAATAAAAAATAGGGCTGGGGATGTAGCTCAGAGGTAGAATTCTCCTGGGTTTAATCTTCAGTACTGAAAAAAATATATGTCTACATATCTATATAATATACATACACATACACACACATATGTTCTAGTTGAGAGAAACTCTTACAAAGGAGTAATGTGCCAGAATATTTTTACTGCACTAATTATAGTACTGAAATATTGGAATTCATCTTCAACATATAATAACGTCTAAAAAATCACCAGATGGGTTCATGTATTGAAATACTGTGCACTTGTGATCATGAAGTACCTACGTAAACTACATGGTTCAGTGTGGATAACATTTAAGAAAAAATAATGCTGTGTGAAGAGAGAAGCCGGAGAATGTATGGGATATAATAACACTTATTAAAAGTTTAAGAAGAAGAAAGTACTATATGTTGTTTATGAATATAGTATGTACTTACAGATATAATCTATTATTAAATCACTTTTTGACTTATGAAACCACTCATACCACACATTCTTTAGAGGGAGAGAATAAAAGAAATGTGATTTGAAAGAGGTAAGAAGTATATTTATATTGTTTTATTTATTTACTTAAAAAGTGAATATTTGTTCTAACTATGGCCAAATGTTAGGGTTTGTTAAAACTCAGTGCTAGGCACAGAAGCGTTTGTTCATTGCATTATTCTATATACTCTGGCAAAGTTTTAAAATATTTCACTAAGACATTTAAGTTTTAAAATATTTTCTTCTTTCCCAAGGGAAAGAAAATCATCAAAATACTTAGTTTCCTCAAAATCTTTCCCTAAATGTCAATCAATAGAAAACTAGTTAAGCAAATGCTAATACATATGCAAATGTTAAAAGTGTGCTTTACATTTATATAATGTAAAAAGATGTATAAACATTTTGTCAAATGGAAAGGTTATAGAGTATTATGCACAGTAAGATTTCATATGCACGTAATATACATATACACCAGAACTGTTAAGTTAAAAACTTAAATGGTTGGTGATATGTAGAGATATGTGTTCTTTGCCACATTTCTATATTTTAGTGAATATGTATATTTCAATAAAAATAATAAATTATTGCAGTAGATCTTTGGAATTCACCCACCTTAGAAATGTAAATTAAGATCAAAGGTGCCAATTTTCACTTTTTTTTCCAATTTAGAGTGTTGAGGGTTGGTAAAAGACAGCAGTTCAGTTTTATCCTCAATCACTTTGTAAATCAGTATTGTATTTTTCTGAAAAACAATTTGGCAATATGTAAAGAGAGCACACTTACCACACCGAGGAACTTGTCCCAAGGAAATCATTGGAGATACACCAAACATGTACAAGCAAGCATCGCTGAGGGCACTAAGGGATCGGAAGCAACCGAGATGCCCAACAGCAGGGGATGGCTTAATAAACGACAACAACAGAATACGTGCCACTCACACACAATGCACGCGCTTGAGGGGCACTTTGTGGAAACACGCCCACAAGTCAAAGCAGAGTATAAGAGATATTTCAGCTGGGCATAGGGGCGCACGCTTGTGATCCCAGCATTCAGGAGGCTGAGACCGGAGGATCGCAGTTCAAGGACAGCCTCAGCTACTTAGCGAGGCCCTCTGTAACTTAGCAAGACCCTGCTGCTTCAAAATATATAAAGACAACGCCGGGCGTGGTGGCGCACGCTTGTAATCCCAGAGCTTGGGAGGCAGAGTTGCAAAGGGCCTCACTAAATAGCTGAGGCTGTCCACTAACCCGGATCCTCCTGTCTCAGCTTCCCAAGTACTGAAATTACAAGCGTGTGCCACCATGCCCGGATTGAAAGACCTATTTTTAATAAAGAAAATAGCCTCCTTCTCTGTCTATTCCTTGTCCCCCACTCCAGCCTAGGTGGCACTGGGCCACCATGCAGGTGGAGATCCTGGATTGTAGTCCACTGCAGATAATTACAAATCACGCGTGCAAGTTGACCCTGTCAAGACTGGAAAAAAAAGGAGGAGCTATTGAAATGAATAGACATTTTATAAAAGCAGGAATACAAATGGCCAACCTATATGTGGGGAAAAAATGCTCAACAACTTTAGCAATCAGGGAGATGTGAATTAAAACTATGCTGAGATTCTAACACCAAGGAGAGTGGCAAGATAAAGGATATAAACAATACTAAATGCCAGGGAGGCTGTGGGGACACGGGAACCCTTATACACTGTTGGTGGGATTGTAAATGAATGAATACAACCACTATGTGATGAGTGTGCAGGCTCCCCCAAAGACTAGGAACAGAGCCACCATGTGACCCGGCCACACTGTTCCAAAAGAAGGTTAGAATATCATAGTGATGCCGGGCGTGGTGGCGCACGCTTGTAATCCCCGCGCTTGGGAGGCGGAGACAGGAGGATCGCACAGGTTCGAAGCCAGCCGTGCTGGCGTAAGAGACCCTGTTTCAAAAATATAAAATAGGTCTGGGAGTGTAGCCCGGAGGAAGGAGGGCTTCCAGGAACCCCAGTACCACCAAAAAAAAAAAAAAAAAAAAAGAATATCATAGTGATACCTAGTATCCATGTTTAGAACAGCACAACTCACTATCGCCAAATTACAGAACCAACCAGGTGTCTATCAACAGACAAGCGGATTATAAGGTTACATCCGCACAAGGAGGTTTTGCTTGGATCTTACAACATGTAGGAGGAGGGGCAAGGGGAGCCGTCTGGGGGATTGGAGGGAGCCACACCAAGTGCTCCATGAGGGAACATTTGTATCACTTTGAATCTCTCTATGATATATAATCACATTGCACCAATAAAAGTATATAAAATGTAAGCAGGGTGACACTGTCCTGCAGGTCAACAACAAATTAATCTAGGGGAGAATCAGCACCTCATTCCCCGATCTTGTTCGAGTATATAAATATTCCTTATTATTCATTGCCCCTGTTTTATTAGCCGATGGGTTCCTCCTGAACTGGCTTGTGACATACACTAATGGCATTTTTGCCCCAGGGGAAGGGTTAAACTCTGAGAAAAGAGGGGTGAATTCAACAAGGAAGAAAAACTATCAATATGTCATAAAATATACATGCTATTTCTAATTTATTCCTGTCCATTTGAGGCAACATATCTAATGTGTTAAGATATTTCTGGCAATACAATCCCGTTGTTTCCTTTAATAATGTGCGAGTGTCTGTAACTCTCGTTTGCACTTGGTGAATTACTGTTTTATTTAATGAAAAAAAGATAAATGGTACTTGATTTGTATTTATTAATTTCTGTGAATTTGGTGTATGACATTTATGAACGCTTAGGCACATAATTTCTTCTTTCTTTAATTTACAGCCCGAGAACTGTTTAAATATAATTTTAAATGATGCATAAAATGCTTCCTGACATATTTGTTTTCTGAATTTCCAACACGCGTATTTGCCATTTCTATATGATAACAAATGCTGTCGCAAATTGTGGAGAAAGAAAAATGTTACCTGTTTTGGATTTCTTTATTAAATCTCAGCTCTTGTATTTTGGTGGTGGCAGGCTGAGTTTCCTGGCACTTGATAAGTTTAGTTGCAATTGCGATGTGGTTCATGCTAACTCAATTTGATAGGTGAATCTCTGCAGGTGTAGCAATCATCGGTTCAAAGCAAAACCTCAGAACAAAGTCTAAATATAGATATCACTTTGATAGCATTTTGGGGGAATAGAAGTTAAATGATAAACAAAATGTATTTCTTAAAGAAAGGCATTATTTCTCTGATAATTTTCTAAATAGCTTTTATAATGACATAGGTATTTGTCCTTATATTTAATTTCTTGAAAATAGGTCTATTTTTTTCTATCCTGGTTTATGGCCATAAGTCCTCTGGAAAACAACCTTGCTGGGGTTCAAATAATGTTAAGTTACCTTGAAATGTCAATGTTTGAATTCTTAAATAAGTGCTAGTGTTATGAGATATTTTCTTCAGAATAAGTGTCAGCTATTTATCTGGCTTTCTTTTTAACCAGGGAGAACATGTTGGAAAGAAAAGAATCGCCAACTCTCTTAAAAGCGGTCCACGAATCAAAGATGCAGGTTCAAAGTGCTGCTCCTCTCCTGACTTCTGTCATCAAAACAGATGTTCTCTGTGACCTCGGCCAAACAACTCTATCCTCTAATCAGAAAAGGCAGCCTTGTTTGTGGATTTATGATAGATGGCTGCGCCGGAGCTGGGAAGACTGTCGAGGACAACGGGCTCTTCCAGACTACTTTCTGGGTTGAAATTTGGCTGGTGATTCCTAATTTAACTTGTCTTATATACTTTCACCCCAACCTGGTGTTATAGAGAGAAAAAAATATATTTTTTATGAATTGGACAGTTCAGATATCCTCATCATAATTATGAGCCACTATGACTTTAAGTGTATAGGGACTTGCTGATGTCAGCGGCTGAGACTGATGCCACTGATATTAGCTGACAGGACACTAATTACTAGTTATGTGGCTGCTGCCTGCTTAAGGAGCTATTCAGTGAGTTATGATTTAGGAAGGCTGGAGAGGCGTGGGGCCGACTCGGGAACAGATATCGAATATGAAAATACCACGCGAGTTCTCAGATTGATCCTCATGACAGAGATCTGTCTAATTAGGAAATGTCTATTTTAATACAAAACCACACACACACACACACACACACACACACACACACACACACAAAGAGCCCAGCTGGAAAAGGAGAATTTATAGGAAGACACGGAGCTATCACTAGTTCGGCTGACAGCAAGTGCAACCTAAGCATATTTCCGGCGTTTAATCAATAGTGGCTCTAGAAGGATCCTGCTCATGGTCCATCTTGTGCTATGGGGCAGGGGCCTTCCTAGGCGCTCAGCTTGCAGGGATCCTAGTCAACATCGCTTCCCTTTCCATCAGAGGTGAGACCTGCCCAGGAGCTCGACGCTTCCTCCGCGCTCACCCAGAAGTGAACAGAGCTGGCGATGCTGCGTCCCGAGTGACCCGGTAGGTCACCCTTGGTCCCACCACCCAGATGAAGTAAACTGGTAGGAACTTCCCTTCCAACCAAAGGCTCAGACCGCTACCGCCTGAGATCCGGCCCTGAAGTTTTTACAAACAAGAACGTGTTGCTGAGTTTATTAAATTCTAGGTGTGCTTCACGATGACCCACTAACACTTGAGAGATGTTTGGAAAATCAAAACAACTCTAGCTTCCCTCTGATGTTAAAAAGGAGAGAAAAGAAAAAAAGGAAAAGAAAGGCAAGGCAAGGAAAATGTGGTTGCTCACTTGCCAAACAGGAGAAGACAGGAACCATACCCTGCTGGCATTTCTTTGAAGTTAAGGCTGTGCCTACACAATAGAAACATCATTTTTATTTAGAAAACATTTAGAAACATTTTAAATGTTTAGAAACATTTTTTTTTTCTTGCAGGGGCAGAAGCAGGTGCATAGGCGTGGACCTCGACCTGGGCACCTCTGCTGGTCTCTGGTTTTCTTCCCTGTGTCTGAGTGGTGGTTAGTATGGAGAATTTGGAGGAGCGGCCTGCCCAGCAGGCTGTTTATGAGTCACACCCGCTCTCTGCTTCAACTTGGACACAGTCTCTGTCTCCACGAGGGAGAACAAAACAGAGAAGAAAAAGGTGTTTTGAAAACACTTGCTTAGGTCGATACCTGTTTTATCGCTGCCGATCTCTCTACAGAATCCGTAACAGGATGATGGGTCATCAGATGTTCTTGTGGTTTTTGTCACAGAGCAGGAAGCCCTGTCACCGGGGTAGGGTGGAACAGGATGGCCGCTAGCCCACAGGGAATGGGGAATTATGCAGTGGCCAGGTCTGCCTCGTAGCGCTGTGACTGCGGGCATCTTCTACATCCTTACACTTTAGATTTCTCGTGCACAAATAGCTTCCTCTGTTGTCTAGACTGTGACAAGCATTAAAGATAGCTCCTATCAGGGTCCTAGCTTGGTCAGTGACAGGCACAGTGGTGTTTTATAAACGCTGTTCTTCTGTGTTATTTGGGGTTCTACCCACAGCAGGCCCAGAGATCCAGGTCCCAGGGCAAGATGTGGGACCCGCAGACGAGGCTGCAGCAGCATCGTGGGCAAGCAGTCAACGAGGGTGGCTTCAAAGCCAGATGCTAGGGCAGTGACAGAACTCAGCCCTGCAGGAGAGAGGCAGGACAGGAGCCTCAGGATTATCCCACCTGTTCCCAAGAAGTAACAGCTGCATCCTCTAGCAGGTGTAAGCTAAAGCACACCGAGACGGGAGGATCGCAGGTTCGAGGCCACCACATGGATGATAGTTCTAGTGAGACCCTGTTTCAAAATATAAAGCCAGGCATGGTGGCGCATGCTTATAATCCCAGCATTCTGGAAGCAAAGACTGGAGGATTGTGGTTCACGGACATCCTCAGCTACTTAACAAGGCCCTTTGCAACTCAGTGAGACCCTGTTTCAAAATAAAGAATTGCCAGGCGTGATGACACACGCTTGTAATCCCCGCACTTGGGAGGCGGAGACAGGAGGATCGTGCAAGTTTAAAGCCAGCCTCGCTGCCTTAAGAGACCCCGTTTCCAAATAAAAATATAAAATAGGTCTGGGAGTGTAGCCCAGAGGTAGAAGAGTTTCCAGGAACCCCAGTACCACCAAAAATAAAAATAAAAAAATAAAAAATAGGGCTGGGGGTATAGCTCAGAGGTAAAGTGCCCCTGGGTTCCATCCCCAGTACCACAAATAAATAAATAAATAAATAAATAAATAAATAAATAAATAAATAAATAAAATAAAAAGGTGGAGCTCAGAGGCAAAGCAGCCCTGGGTTCCAAGACCTAGTTTAAAAAATAATCCTAGGGACTTGGGTAGGGATAAGGACAGGCACAGGGGGAAACCAAGACATTTGAAACCTAGTCATTCCCATCAAGAAGCCACCACTGGAATAAAGGAGATAAGATAGCCAAAACTTCAAGGGCAGAAGTTTGTGATGCCAAGATGTCTGCAGTTTCCAGGAGAGATCAGCAGCTGGATCTGCGCAGGGTGTACTTGCTACACTCGGGTCGCTGGCTCTCAGCCCTGCAACTGGTCTGTCAGCATCCGGGGAGTGGATTCAGAGAAGCTGTTAGACTCACATTAACCAAACGCCACGGAGTCCAAGCAAAACACTGTTTGAGATAGCTTGAGAAAACAAATCTTCTCCTTGCCAATAAGGTTGTTTAGAGGGGACACTGCCCTCAAATCCCCATCTGCCACTATAAAAGGTAGACATTGGCTCTTCTATTTATGGCTTCCAGAGAGGCAGCGTACCAGTGGTTGAAAGTGAAGGCTAGGGTCAGGGTGCTCTTGGTTCAGATCCGGCCCCACCATTCACTAGCTGTGTGACCTTAGACAAGTGAATAATTTCTCTGTGCCTGAGGTTTCTCATCCATAATAGTGCCTATTTTACAGAGCTGTGAGGATTAAGTGTAATACATATAAAAGCAGCCAGATAGCATTTGGCACATAGTTAAGTGTTAGTTATCATTATAGCTGCTTTTAAGAACCCCTTTTTAGTTGACACAGAGTCATTCTTTAGGTATGCTAATAGCTCTCAGCAAGTTTTATACTGTTTTCGGAACCAGTTTGTCTCATTAAGGGTTTTTTTTTTTTTTTCCAAATCCTACCACCCAACGTAGTGTCTACATCTTACAATACTATATTGTTCACTTAAAATTTGCTAAAAGAGGAGATCTTATGGTCCATGTTCTTACTGAACCAAACCAAACCACCATGCCAAAAATAATAGCAGTAGAGGAGGTAGGAAGACATTTGAGGAGGTAAAGGTTATGTTCACAGCTTTGATAGTAGTGATGGCTTTGTGGCTGTATACTTAGCCCCAGATATATCAAGATGCATAGACTAAGTATGTACTTTTCAAGATGTCTATCCTACTCCAACAGAATGGTATAATAAAAGGGAGGAGTCTTTGCTTAGTGCTTTCATAAGAGGTCTGTCCTTTGTGCTTTGGGGAAGGGGAAATCCACATTTTTCTTCCCCTTGTTCTGACATACATACATACATACATACACACACACACACACACACACACACACACACACACATATATATATATATATATATATATATATATAATCTCGACTTGGGCAAGGCTCTGGAGACCGGCATAGAGGCAGGAGGAGCAGAGGTCAGAGGCTCCCTGGAGCTGGAGCTGGAGCCTGCCTCGCACTCAACTGAACAGGCAACAAGCCTATAATACCATGTTGGGAGGGTATTCTCAAGTGTCGCCCAATCAAGAAACTCTTCAAGTATTTGGCCCTGGAATGCAGTCTGGAATTCTGCCAAGGTGTTCTCCCCCCCCCCTCTCTCAACTTAGGGGCAAAACCACAAATCAAAGCCACTGTCAGATTGAATTCTGATAAGAGAAGTATATTCCTCGATGGAAGATGGAAGCAGAGATGCCCCTAACCATCTTTGGGACAATGGAACTCCTTGAAAAAATGAGTGATTACACGTATCAATGCAAAAGGGTCCATCTAGTGAGATGGGAAGACTAAACATTGCAAGTGTGTGGGAAAGGATATTGGTGTTCAGACTCCAGTAAGTCTAGGAGAAGAAAAGGATTCCTTGAAAAGTGGAGGATAGTATCACCACCCACCACGTGCAGACCATGAGAACCGGAAGGAGGTGAATCACCGGAAGTGTGGAAGGAAAGATGCTGGACTCACGGAGTCTCGGGTTATGCTTACAAATGTGTTGCTGACTGGCCAGGAGACCAGGGATCTCTTTAGACCAACAGGGTCCTTCTTTGTCAAATGGAAGGCTTGACTAGTTGTTTTGTGACACTCCAAGTTTGACACTACTCTGTGATTCTAAGTATTAAGAGAGAGAGAGAGAGAGAGAGAGAGAAAAGTGAAACTGTTTCCCATAGAAAAAAACAAAACTTTCAGTACCTCTCAAAACTTTCCCTTTATCTATCTATAGTCCATGGCAAGAAATTTTTACATACTAAAGTGAAGATGATTAAGGTTCCCTACTACTTCTCTGTTCTAAATCATTGTTAACTCAGAGAAGGCAGAGGGGTAAGTTATAAGACATATCCTTAAGCTGGGCATAGTAGCGCTCGCTTGTAATCCCAGTACTTGGGAAGCTGAGATAGGAAAACCATAGGTTCATGGCCAGCCTCAGCTACTTAGTGAGGCCCTCTGCAACTTGGTGAGAGCCTGTTTCAAAATAAAGAATAAAAAATAGGGCTGGGGGTGTAGCTTGGAGGTAGAATACCTCTCGGTTCAATCCTCAGTAACACACACACACACACACACACACACACACACACACACACCCTTATAAATTGGTCTGTTTCTATTCCATATACACATTGGTTTTTGGTGTGTGTGTGTGTGTGTGTGTGTGTGTGTGTGTGTGTGTGTGTATGTGTGGTTTGAAACCAGGGGCCTTCTACTTATACCCCCAGCCTCTATTTTTATTTTGAAACAATTTCTAAGTTGCTGAGAGCCTCACTAAGTTGCTGAGGCTAGCCACGAACCTGCAATCCTCCTGTCTCAGCCTCCCAAGTATTGGGATTACAGGCATGCAACACCACGCCTGCCTCCTATCCCACACATTTGCTTTCATAAACCAGAGCTCTGTTTTCATGCTTTTGAAGAATAATGCACTGCAGACTTTCCAAACACAGGTGGATAGAAAAGGGGCCAAGAGGTCAGTCAGGTGCAAATGGGACTGTACCCTGGAGCTGAGCAGTGTGGGGCAATTGGTCACTTGGTAAGAAAATCTGCGGAACAGTGGCAGGGTAAGTACATACTTGTAATCCCTGCATTTGGGAGGCTGACACAGGAGGATCGCAAGTTCTCAGCCAGCCTCAACAACTTAGTGAGGCCCTCCACAACTTAGTGAGATCCTGTTTCAAAGTAAAAAATAAAATAGGGCTGGGGTATAGTTCAGAGGTAGAAAGACCCTGGGTTCTATCTGAAGTTACAAAAGAGAGGGAGAGAGAGAGGTTACAAACAGTGGTGCAGGCAGTTCTTACTTAGCCTATGTCTTTCTGTAAAGGAAAAGGGATAGTTGAGTGCAGAGGAACCAGGAGTCCCTTTTCCCCATGGGAGAATAACAGCATATGTGTACACTAGCAATTATCCAGCAGAGAGGGACAAATTGACCCAGCAGACACAGGTGAAATTTGGGGAAGGTTTTGGTCCAGCACAAATGGAGAAAGGGGCAAAGAGTCAAGTGTGAAGGCAACAGAAGGGTCATCAAGATAGGCCAGAGAGAAGCCATGGGTAGGCTATGGATAGGCCATGGATAGGCTATGGATAGGCCATGGATAGGCCATGGATAGGCCATGGATAGGCTATGGATAGGCCATGGATGGGCCATGGATAGGCTATGTATAGACCATGGATAGGCCATGGATAGGCTATGGATTGGGCATGGATAGGCTATGGATAGACTATGGATAGGCCATGGATAGGCTATGGATAGGCCATGGATAGGCCATGGATAGGCTATGGATAGGCCATGGGTAGGCTATGTATAGGCCATGGATAGGCTATGGATTGGCCATGAATAGGCCATGGATAGGCCATGGATAGGCTATGGATAGGCCATGGATAGGCTATGGATAGGAGATGGATAGGCCATGGATAGGCTATGGATAGGCTATGGATAGGCCATGGATAGGCCATGGATAGGCTATGAATAGGCCATGGATAGGCCATGGATAGGCTATGGAAAGGCCATGGATAGGCCATGGATAGGCTATGGATTGGCCATGAATAGGCCATGGATAGGCCATGGATAGGCTATGGGTAGGCCATGGATAGGCTATGGATAGGAGATGGATAGGCCATGGATAGGCTATGGATTGGCCATGGATAGGCTATGGATAGGCTATGGATAGGCTATGGATAGGCCATGGATAGGCTATGGATAGGCTATGGATTGGCCATGGATAGGCTATAGATTAGCCATGGATAGGCTATAGATTGGCCATGGATAGGCTATGGATTGCCCATAGATAGGCCATGGATTGTCTAGGATGGATAGGCTATGGAGCAGCCATGGCATCACAGCTGAACAGGGAGCAGAGAGGATGTCCAGGGTTGGAACAGGGAGGAGAGAGGGTTGTAGAATGAGCATCCCCGTGGTGTGGAAAGATTGCTTGCTTTGGGGTATGAGAGGGGTTGAGCGGGAAGCTAACAGCTGGTGATAAAAGAGGGAGGTCTGAACTGAAGATGTGGGAGGTGTTGAAACCATGTAGACTGGAAAGTTCCAAAGGGTGAGCTTAGAAGTGAGCAGCTGAGGCCAAGCAGGTGGGGACAGGGCTACTAGGGGAAGGAGTCCAAGGGACTGATAATCCAAGGTGCTGGAGGAATATCTGGCTGTTGAAATCTCATGAATAGTAATGGGAGTGGTTCTGAAGAGCTGGATTGCTAAAATCTCCAGGAAGTGAGGCGTGGTGGCTAAAGCTAGGGGAGGTGGCATCTGGTGGGTGGGACTTAAGCTGCGTGCTTTTAGGAAGAAGAGAGGGACTGTGGGCTCTGGCTTGGAGCAACAGATAACAAAGGTGGGGCGCAAAGAACCTCTCTCTGCCTCTGTGTGTGTGTGTGTGTGTGTGTGTGTGTGTGTGACTGGGGGCTGAACTCAGGAATGTTCTACCTCTGAGCTACGCCCCCACCCCATTTTATTTTTTAAATTTTGAATCAGGGTATTGCTAAGTTGCCTCGAACCTGTTATCCTCCTGTCTCAGACTCCCAAATACTGCGACTATAGGTATGCACCACCACGTCCAGCTCTTCCACCTTTGACTCCATGGTGCGAAAGATAAATAGTTATAGGAGAAGTCAGGATGCCTGGGACAGCCAGTATCAGCCAGAGAAGAGTGAGGGAATGACCTCAGAAGAGACTGGGAATGTAGGACAGCTACAGGGCCATGGTGTGTGGACCTGCTGTAAAGCTTGGGGAACAGCCACGTTCACTAATTTGTGCATAATTCATGGCTGATTTTGTGCTTCCAGGGCAGAGTTGAGCGATTGCATCGGAGAGCATATGACCTACCAAACCTGAAGCATTTACTGCCTGGTCGTTTACAGAAAAAGTTTGTCAAAAGATGTAGTAGGGTTTATTGATGCTTACCGACCTTGAGTTTCAGAGGGTTTCCGGAGACAAGGAGCAGTGGGAGGTGGGGTCATATGAAGCTCTGTCTGTGGATGAGAGTCTGGCAGTGGGGGAGTTCTGGGGCATCTTGTGGGGTTGACATGAGCAGTAATAAAGGGTACAGTGACCTTAAACCTGACAGTCCCACTGCAGAGGATGGTAAAGAACCTGAACAGGAAAAATAAGACTACTACCAGGAGTGAGATGGTCTCAGGAGCTGGCAAAAGTTCTGCAAAGAAGTATGGTGTTAAGAAAGTGGGTTCTGCTGTGATCCCCAGTGCTGGCCAGGCGTGGAGTAGGGGGGCTTAGCCTACACAACTCTTTGACTCTATGACAAGTACTCAGACTAGCAAAAGGGCCTGATCATCTCCGGTTAGAACATGCCATTACAGAAGGTAGCTGCTATAGCCTGGAGCTGGACCATCCTCCAGAAGCCCCTGTGTTGGAAGCATGGTCCCCGGTGCAGCAGGGTTCCGACCCGGGGCTTTGCAGATGTGACAGGATCATGAGGCTGTGACTGTATCCGTGGGCTCATCCCTGGGCGGCCCATGGTTTACTGAGAGTTGGGGCCCAGCGGAAGAAACGGGCCATGGGGTTGTGCCTCGGAAGTGTTTATCTTCTCCTTGGCCTCACTCTTTCTGCTCTCTGGTCGCCAGGAGCTGAGCAACTCTCCTCTGCCACGACCTTCTGCTATGATGCACCCTTCGGGCCCAGACTAATGGAGCCAGCTAGCAATGGACTAAAACTTCTGAAACCCAGAGCCCAAATAAAACTTCCCTCTACATTGCTCTTCTGAGGGATTTTTGAGGTAGTAGCGAGAGGCTGAAAACCACAGTTGCCTTCATTAGTTTGCTTTCATTTCTCTTCTTAGAATGGGTGTTGCTTATCAGATTCTCCTAATACTAATTTACTGGTTCCAATTTAATATTGATGCTTCATTAAACTGGAAGACCTTTAGCCTGACCTTCAGTAAGATTAGCTCAATTCTGCTTTATGACAAATGGTACCGAGCGCGCCATCCATGAGCAATAACTTTAAAGAATTAAGTTAAATATCGAAAGGCAGATGACTCATCACGGCAATTTATTTTATTTTTTTTTTAAATATTCTCCCTGCATCGCCAAAGACTTAGCGATTCAGCTCGGATCCTTTGCACAAGTGGTACAGACCTGAGAATAAATGCAGCACACAAGAGCTTGCTTTCTTTAGGGTTTTATTTACAAAGGAATAAAATGAAATACCTTTCAAATGATAGCCAATCAAGATCGAAGCTGGATCTCTGCAAATAGTTCCCAACCCAGGTTATGTCTGGCTCAAAGGCCCTAAACTGGGAGATTTATTTTTCCTTCACATCAGAACCCCGTTCCAGGACTAGTCCATCGCTTTTATCTCTCCTTTTTCCTTTTATCCCACAGGGAAAACTTTCAGGGCTGCCTCTGCAACACACCTGGAAGGAATGTGGACCACAGCTGAATTTTGTTGGCATTTCTTACCCAATCTCCAAAGTCTCTTTGAATACTCTCATGTTAGCCATCTTGAAAAAAATTTCTGTTGGGTCATTGTCATGGCTTGGATTTCAAGTGCACCCCCAGAAAAGCTCATGCTGTGGACTTTGCATTTAGGTTCAGAAGAGAAAAGGGCCAGAGGACGTGGATCCCTGGGGTTGTGGCCTTGGGGACTGTGTCTGTCTTCAACATCTCTCTCTTTCTCTCTCCTTCCTGGCCACCATGAGATGGATGTGGCTCTTCCTTCTCCACAATGCCCTACAGCTCTGCTGCCAGGTTGCTTCTGCCTTAGAACTGCCAAACACGTACTGAAACCTCTAAGACCATTAAAACTGCAAGCCAATAAAACTTTCTTTCTCTAAGTTGTGCTTGTTGGGTATTTTGGTTATAGGGGCAAAAAAAAAAAAAAAAAGCTGACTACAACAATAGTAATCAGTTATTTTTCATCCAGCCATGCACGCATTAAACATTTACTAAGCAGCTTCTTTTCCAGAACAGAGTTTTGCAAAAGAGGAGATCAAATCAAAGAGGGCACGGTTCCTGTCCTCATTTTCCAAAAAGAGGCGAGGGCAAGTTGGGAATGGATTCTGGAAATAAGAGGCTTTCTGATGATTTTAGACAAGGTTCTGGAAGGGATTATTAAGCAGATGTTTTGAGAGTACGCTCTTAGACAAGAGAACACTGATTATTGAGAGTCTGTGGGTCCACGAGGGACAAGCACTGAGCCTAACATAATTTTCTCTTTTGATAAGGTTACGAGACTAGTGGATCAAGGAAATAATGTAAGTCAGGCGGCTTAAGTAGCATTTGAGAGCCTTTCATATTATCCTGTGGACTTAGAGGAAGATGAATAATAAAATAGTGGAGAGATTCTCAGCTATTTAGTCCCTCCCGTCCTTCTTTATTTCCTTCTTTCCTTCCTCCATCCCTTCCTTCCTTTATTCTCCTCCTCCTCCTTTTTTATTCTCCCTCTCTTCCTTTTCTCTCTCTTTCTCAATTTTGACAATGCCTATATATATATGGCAGGCATTCTAGTAGGTGGTGGAAATGAACCCATAATCCTTGCCTTCATAGAACTTACTACTTATGGCAGGAAAAAAAAAAGTACCAAATAAGATGCACACAACAAAACAGTTATCTGTAGGAAACTTTTTTTTGTGTGTGTGGGTCTGGGGATGGAACCCAGGGGCATTCGACCTCTGAGCTACACCCCTGCCCTATTTTTTATTCTTTATTTTGAAACAGGGTCTCACAAAGTTGCGGAGGGCCTCACTAAGTAGCTGAGGCTGTCCTCGAACCGCGATCCTCCGGTCTCAGCCTCTCGAATGCTGGGATTACAAGCGTGCGCCACCACGCCCGGCTTGTAGGAAACTTTCAGAACATATAAATAATATAATAAAAAAATATAAGATAGGTCTGGGAGTATAGCCCAGAGGTAGAAAAGCCCCTGGGTTCCACCCTCAGTACCACAAAAAAAAACATAAAAAATAAAAATATAATAGAGCTAGGGGTGCAGCTCAGAGGTGGCATGCTCCTGAGTTCAATACCCAGTACCACCAAAAAGTAGTTTTAAAGTGTTAAATTAATTCAAAATTCCATGCACATATGGTAGAAAATAGACTAAAACATTTGTAAATCTATGGAGAAGTGATAATGTTCTCAGCTATGGTGGAGAAACACAATGTAAACAGAAAAGACTGACAATGATAGGGTTGAATAAATAAAAACTGGAATTATCCATACAATGCAAAATGACACCCATAACATTAAGAGGAAAAAATCAGGCTGTGAAAAATATTTTTTTTAAATTTTTCATATTTTTTGGTGGTACTGGGGTTCCTGGAAGCCCTTCTAACTCCAGGCTACACTCCCAGACATATTTTATATTTTTTTATTTGGAAACAGGGTCTCCTAAGCCAGCGCGCGGCTGGCTTCAAACCTGCGCGATCCTCCTGTCTCCTCCTCCCAAGCACGGGGATTACAAGCGTGCACCACCACGCCCGGCTTGTGAAAAAGATTTTAATCAAATATGACAAAATGATATCTGTCACATGTGAAAAACTTAGGTTCAAACTTATAGGAATGAATAGAAACAATAATTCAGAGAAGAGAAAATCCACACACTTCCGTGACACCTTCTCAGAGCAGTCTCCATTCAGTAGAGTGTGAGGCTCTGCCCCGCTAACAGACTGACTGCTCCTTCTCAGGAGAGAATTCTGGCCCGAAGTGATTTGCTGGTCACAGATGGCATGCACTTTCTGGGTCCAGGGACAGTGGGTCATGGGGGGAAGGTCACAGGTGATTTGAGCAAAACCTCAATTCTCTTGGGACTCCTTCATCCTGTGAATCTAAGAGCCGAACTCGGAGCGCCTGCCAATTCTGCCCTCCCCAGCCTCTCTCAACTGAAAACAGTGAGGAGGTTACACCAGGACTCTGCACACACTGGTAGGACCCTCAGCCTTCTCATCCTCTTCAGTACTGCAGCCAATGCAGCAGTACTGGCTTTGAGACCACAGGAACCCCGCCATGGCCAGTATTCCTGTGTCCCCCGACATATGAGCTCAGGATGCCCCGAACATGGTTCATCTTCAGGCATCTTTCCACCTGGGCAAGGGACTGCAACTCTCTCCCCCGATTCCAGAATCCTTTATGAGGATCTCTGGCCTTCCGGTCTGTGGCTGGAGCCTGCCAGTGGGAGGCGTGGTGGGGTGCAGGGGAGGTTGGTGAGTGAGCTTGGGGGTGCACTCTCTGTGCCCACCTCGCAGGTTGCCACGTTTTGCAGGACACAGCTCCCATCAGGCATCCCTTTCTTCCAAGCCACACACGCAGGGTCCCTGTAACCACCTCCTTTGGCCCTTTAAGTGGCAACAGTTCCTGGTTGTAGTTAACCTCTGGGTGCCATGTTACTTTACCTTCTGCTCACGTTTACAAATAATCCCTTTATTCAGCTCTTCCCCCTTTGACTGTGCCATCTGGTTTCTGCCAAGGGTTTGGCTGACACTGCTGAAACATCGGTGGTTGAATGAATGAATGGACAAATGACTCTAAGAAAGCCGAGAGCACCAGGAAGCACCCTGTGTCACCATGCCAGTGGCTGTGGGGGTGGTGGGGATTTTACCTGCTTGGGCGACTGGAAGCAGTGAAGGGAGGAGCTGCTGGCTACCTGTTGAGCCAGGCAGAGGATGTGTGAGCCTCAGCGGAGGGGAGGAGCTACCCAGACCCCGAGGCAGGGAGGAAGTTGGAAGCAGCCATCAACGGAGCCACCACGGAGAAGGAAATACCAGGTCACAGCTGTTCTAGGCACCAGTGAGACACTTGGGGAGCCGGGGACTCTCGGGAGCGGCTGTGGTGTGTAAGGCTTTGGCTTCACAGCACTGGGGTGGAGCTGGGCTGGAGAAGGCCCCCTCCCCTCCCTTTCTTCCTCCAGTTCTTGGCCTCACCCCACCGTGGCTTTAGGGCCTCAGTGAGCTTGTGCAGAAATCTTCATCAAACAAATGTAGTGAGAACCACCTTGATCACAAGACACCTGCAGCGTCAGCAAAGCTCTTTTACTGTAGTGAAACTAATGTTCTCGCGTGGACTTGGGTAACGTTAGAAATCAATGCGGCTCTTGCAGAGAGCTCCGGGCAGTCTGTATTGCATGTTAAATAAAGTGTCATGTCTTATAACTCTGTGATCTTATTTCTCAGTGCTCATCCTCAAGAAAGTTTGTAAAAGCACGTTTCTAATATAGCACTGGCGCTAGTGGTGAATAGGGGTAATATATAATATTTAGTAAAAAGAAGGTGGTTATTTAAAAATAGGTATGAACATTGGAGAATCTGAAGACAGCAAGTAGGAAGTGGGATCAATGGGGTGAAGTTTCAATTTTACTTTTCCCTCAAATTATTTTTTGGGGGTGAGGGTGGTACTGGAGATTAAACTCAGGGGGATTCTACCTCTGATTTACATTCCCAGCACCTTTACTTTGAAACAGAATCTAAGTTGCTGAGGGTTTCTCTAAATTGCTGAGGCTGGCTTCAAGTCTGAGATTCCCCCTGACTCAGCCTCCCAAAGTATGGGGATTACAAGGGTGTACCACCATGCCCAGCCCTAAAATTCTTTAATATTGCCTTACCATGTTTATAATAAAATGTAAAAAGGAAAAGATCCCTTTTAAATTGTAAGGGACACACCACCAGGAAGGATCACATCCTTTTCTTGCCTGCAATCCTCCAATTCTTCTGTGGTTCCCTCTGCACAGTCAAAGTCCTGTGCAAATCCTCTTCTGGTCTTTAACGTTCTGCGTATCTGGCCTCTGGCACCTCTTGAACCTTACCTGTTGACTCTCTTTTGTACATTATGTTCTAGTCACTGGGCACTCGATGTCCCTTGAAAACACCAAGCTTGAACCTATGTTAGTGTCTTTGCTCCTACGGTTCTCTTGGTTTAGAGTCTGCTTCCTCTAGCTCTCAGTATGGTGGCCCTTTCTCATAACTTAAATATTGCTTTTTAAATGTGGTACTGGGGACTGAACCCAGTGACATTCTACCACTGAGCTATATCCTCACCCCTTTCTATTTTTTATTTTGAAATAAGTAAGTTTCTGAGGGTCTTGCTAAATTGATGTGGCTGGCTTTGAACCCGTGATTCTCCTGGCTCAGTCTCCCAAGTCTCTCCCCCCCTCCCTCTCCCCCTCCCCCTCCCCTCCCCCACTCTATCTATGGGGATGGAGCCCAGGGGCATTCTACCTCCGAGCAACATCCCCTGCCCTATTTTTTACTCTTCATTTTGAAACAAATTCTCACTGAGTTGCAAAGGGCCTCACTAAGTAGCTGAGGCTGTCCGTGAACCTAGATCCTCTTGTCTCAGCCTCCAGAATGCTGGGATTACAAATGTGCACCACCACACCCCGCTTAAATATCCCTTTTTAGAGAGGGTGTGCAGATTTGTTTTTTATCTGATGAACAAACATCTCTAGACCCCCCCCCCCCTGTGGAAATTCCTGAGGGGCTGGTGTTCCCCTTGGCTCTGGGGAATCTTAACACATGAGCATGTGACTGGAGAGCAGCCAATCAGCTCCTGACCCTGGGCTTCAAGCACAGGGGTGGGTGGGGAGAGAGGCTGCAGCTGACAATTCACTGTGCTGTGGTGCCTCCGAGGGTCCAGCGAGATGCTAGCAGGTGTCTAAGGTCAGTGGTTTGAGGCAGGGATGGTTTCTGATGTGGCGCTGTTAACTATGGCTGTAACTGTCCAGTGCTGAGCTCATGCAGAGACATACCATGTGGTATTTTTCTTGGCTGTGCTCTGTCTCTCATAGGTTCTTCTGAGACTGGGTTCTACAGCCTGTCTCACTGCTACTAGCTGCTTGAAACTCTCCTGAGAAATGTCTTTTCTGCTTAAGTTAAGCAGACTTGTTTTCTGTTGTCTGCAACTGAGAACACAAGAAACTTCTCTGAAAATCTAAAGCAACCACTTCCTTACCTCGATTATCCAATTTTTTCCCCCATAGCAGGTAACACTACCTACGATGTACTGAATATTGTATCCCTAAAAATCCATAGGTTAAACTCCTAAATACCATGTACGAGTATTAGATGGTGGAGACGTTGGGAGAACTCTTGCAAATGGGATTAGTGACCTTACGGAAGCGTTCTAATGCTGGGCATGGTGGTGTCTGCCTGTAACACTAGTACTTGGGAGGCTGAGAAAGAAGACTCATAGGTTCAAGGACAGCCTCAGCAGCTTAGCAAGATCTGCGGCAACTTAGCCAGAACCCTGTTTTAAGATAAGAAATAAAATAAGGCTGGGGGCATAGCTCAGAGGCAAAATGCCCCTGGGTTCAACCCTCAGTACAAAACAAAACAAAAAGTCCCCATAAATCTCTGTTCCTTTCTCTGCCATGTGAGGACACAGCCAAGGGACAGCCATCTATGATCTGGGAAGCAGGCCTTTAGCACACGTGGGATCTGCAAGGACCTTGATTTTAGGTTTCTTAGCCTCTTGAACGTGGAGAAATAAGTTCCTGTTGCTTATAAGCCACCCAGGATTTTAGTATCTTTTTGATAGCAGCCTAAACTGATTAAAATACTCTGAAATAATGCGTTTGTTCCTTTATGCATTCATGCATCCCCTTGGCCTCTGAAATTTCAGCTTTATGAGAATAAGAACTTGTTTGTACACCAATTCCTCTAGGATGGTGCCAGGCATACAACTGGCACTGATAAATATCCACTTAGCAAATGAAAGAGACAGTAGAATGGACGGCAGAAACGAAATCCAAAACCCAAGGACCAAAATTAAAAAGAAGAAATTTCACAGAATAAATATGAGATCTGACTTTATGTTGATCAGTGGATCACAGAAATGCAAGACTAAAGAGACCTTACTTATCAAGACTTTCATGTTAAAAATAAAGAAAAACTTGGTTGCAGTAGACAGCAAACTCAGTAGAAAATTAGCTTTTAAAAGGGGTCAAAGCAATATTAGTCTATGTTAATAGGAAAGCATCAAACACTAGTGGCTTTGGAAGAGGTGCGGAATTTTTGTTTCTGCTAAGATGAATTTTGGAAGACCAGATTTAGCTTATCACTGAACAACTAAAAGCATTGGGGAAAAATAACATGAAACAATGCTTTTTCCAGATTTGGACAGCAAGCAGAACAGTGACCACTGACAAAGGAGAAACAAACCAGGTAAGGTTTATAATTGCCTGATACACTACCTGGGTAAAGCTTTCCGGCTATAACACAGGCGGGACAACCCAGCCAGACCCTGGTGAGCTCCCTAGGTTAGAGGGGTAGAAGGGAGCTCAAGAGGGTCAAGGCAGGTAGCTGATGCTCATTGGGCAAAGTGTCAAAGAGAAGAGAGTTATATGCAAAATGAATCCAGGGATCTTCATAGTACACCCCTTTAGTCATCAGCTAGACATGATTGGTGCATATTTGGGAGGAAACAACCCAAGACTAGGGGAAAAAAACAACAACAAAGAGTAGAAGTCCTAGTTGTTGGCGATTGCATACAGCTGGGAATAGTTTCTGTTCTTCTACAAGTGGAAGAGTCCCATAGTACATTGGGTAGTAGATACAGTACTCAGAGGTTATTGCTTAAAAAATGACGCGAAATCAGCGCTACACTCAAGGAGTCATTGGTCTTTTCAAACAAGCCTAAAATCAGGCCTTTGAAACCACCAAACTGGAGTAAGCAGCTGCAGTTCATCAGAGTTGGAAGCCATCGGTTCATCCTTTGCAAACACTAGCTACAACTTCCAGCAGTGGTGGCCAAGCTCACCATGCTCTCCAGAGATCCAGAGCAGCGTGCAACATCACCAGAAAAGAAACCCACCTGCATTGCAGCCGCGGGCACCGTGCAGCCAGCTTGCCTCACTGCACCTGACTCCAGAGATACAAAGGAAACAATCAAGGACCTGAAGTAAGCAGCTGCACATAATCGGAATTGTAAGTCATTAGCCTCTCCTGCGCAAACACCAGCTAGAGAGATCCAGACCGGCACTCAACAACACAGGCCAGTAATATTTGGGATACTTTTTAAAGAAGTGTGTACTGGACTGACCTGGTGTGGTGGCCAGCATCATCTGCGTCAACTGCCATTGCTGGCTCTGGCTCCACAGCCCCAAGAAATTCTGACACATAATCCATGACTTTGAAGTGCAGAAAGCGGCGGGAGAGCTTCAACATCATAAGTGACTGCACCAAGCTTCAGGGATGGATAAAAAGATACAAAAGCCTGTAAACTTACCAGAAGCCGGCACCCGCAGCAGGGCACCGTGCCCTGTGTTACTTGGTGGACTCCGCCCAGAGCAGCTGCAGGGACCCCGGTGGTCTAAGATCTGGCAGCCCGTCATGGAGGTAGTCCAGTTAGAACCTCCAGAAACACAGGAAAGACCCGTAGTACTCAGGGCATGGTACCAGCACAGGGTCACAGGGGATCGCTCTGAGACTACACTGGACACCCTCCGCCTGGCGGGTAGGGAGGCACAGGCCCAGGGCCAGAAGGGGCAGAACACAGGCCCGGAAGGCACAGAGCCCATGCGCAGAAAGAGCAGAGCTGAGGGCCTGAAAGTGCAAAGCCAGGGCCTGGGATCGAAGTGTGTAAGTGTGAATGTTGCATTGCTAACCTGGACACTCATTGTTGGGAGGGGGGCAGGGGAAGCTGGTGAGGGGGCAGGGCACCAAGTACTGTGTGAATGTATGCCATTGTCAATATGATTCATATTATGGTGTGAGACTATAGTGCACCAATAAAATTAAAAAATAGAAAGTAAAAATAGAAAAATAGAAATTTTAAAAAATAAAATAAAATTTTTAAAAAATAAAATAAATTTTGAAACAGAAGATAAAAAGAAACCACCAAACTGTCTTCAAGTAACTTAAGCATATGCCAGAACAAAACTTAAGAATATTTAAAATAATAGAAGAACATTCAGTATCCAGCAAGGTAAAATGTACAGTGTCTAGCATCTAAGCAAAACTTACTAGACATGTAGACATGCACTAAAACAAAAAATGACAACCCAAAACCAGAAAAAAAATTCAGACCAAAAGTGATACAGGTGATAAATTAGTAGACAGACATTAAAACAGTTCTTGTAATGATATGCCATATGTTCAAAAAGGTAGAGGAAAATAAGACATGGATGATATAAAACAGACAGAAATCAAACTTCTGCAGATTAAAAAAAAACGGTGTCTGGAACAAAAAACACAGAAGATGGGATTAAAATAATTATATATCGTAGAAACAAAGAATGGTGTCTCTGTCTATTCATGCTGCTCTAACAAAATCATTTAAACTGGTTGGATTATAAACAAAACAGAAATCTCTTTCCCACAGTGCTAGAGGCTTGGGAGTCCAAGTTCAAGGCTCCATTAGATTTGGTGTCTGTTGAGGACTCTTCCTCAAGGATGGCCGTTGTCTGTGAGATCTCTTCCTTTTAGACACTCGCTGTGTTCTCACATGATAGAAAAACGAAGCTTCTGGGGCCTATTTTTGAGGTTAATAATCCCATTAATGAGCACTCCATAACTCGCTGTCTCCCAAAGCTGCACCTCCTAATACCATTGGGTTGGTGATTGGATTTCAATGTATCAATTTAAGGGTAACCACAATATTCAGACCATAGCATTTGGTGAACCTAAAGACATAGCAATAAAATCTACTAAAAATGAAACAGAGAGAAAAATGACTGAGAGAAGATAGGTATCAGTCAACTGTGGGGGAATTTCAGACAGTCTACATAAATGTACTTGAAGTATCTGAAACAGAAGAGTGAAAGAGTAGGAAAAATATATCTGCAAAAATTTATCAGTGAATATTTTCCAAATTCAATGCAAACTGTAAATTTACACATGCAAGCAGCTCATTGAAACGACCAAATCAAGACATACACTTCATAATCAGTTTGATTAAGAGTAGTAATATAAAGCTGGAAATGGTGATGGGCACCTTTAGTCCCAGCCACTTGGGAGGCTGAGGCAGGAAGATTGCCTGAGCCCAAGAATTTAAGGTCAGCTTGGACAACATAAAGAGACTCTGATCTTCTCCTCCAAAGCCTGCATGGTTCAAACTCAGTTCTTCAGAAAATTATGTCATGAAACTTCACACAAATTCTTGAAATTGTTCATTTAATAATGCCCTCACATACCAAAGGTCTACTGTATTAAATTTTAGGCATCGGAATATCAGAGGTTGATATCTACAAGAGAAAAAGAATGAGTAAGGAAACCCATTGGAAAAATCTTGAAAAACTGAGTCATTTGAGAAACCGGTGATGTTTAGCTGGGAGAAATTTTAAATTGAACGAGACTTGAAAATTTTTTTGACAATACTTAGGACAGAGATACTTAGAACATGTTCTGGGTAGCTTCCAAATTCAGGATCAAGAGCAGTAAGTCAATGACAGGAAGGTGGATTTTAATACAGACATCAACCACAACTGAGCTGTGTGCCACGCTGCACACCTGTTTTATCAGCATCCACCTCCTAACATTATACTGTGTTGTGGGTACTAGTAAGAACAAAATTATATATAAATGTATATTATTGCTAGACTATTCACTCCATAGTTTTTGACAGCCAGACAAATACAGTATAAAGATATCGATTCTCCCTAAATTCATCTATAATTTCAATGCAATTCAACGCAGAATGTAGAGTTCCTTTTCCATCCCTTTATTGCTTTGAACTTGAAAATGTGTCTGAAATCCATTTGAAGGGAAAGATGTAAAAATTGGTAAGAAAACTTTAAGGAGAAAGAACTTTATTATAAAAAGTATGAAGATAGAAATTAAAATGTTTTGATACTGATATCCAAATAAACAGATCAGCAAGTGATACATTGTGATGTTTAGAAGTCCATTTTACATTAATATATATTATGTAAAAATAATACATATCAGTAAGAATTTTTGGAGAAATATTTAAGATAGTTATTCAAAGTATGTATATCGTGGAGAAATACATATTATATATACAGAAAAATGTGTGTGTGTGTGTATAAGTGTGTAGAACATGATGGAATTTATTTTAAAAAACTGAATGATTTTGTGTTCAGTAGGAAACTTGGAGGTTAGTGCTGGAATTAGGAAGTAGAAATAGATGAGATGGGATTTTTACTTTGAATTTTATTCTTTTCTATAATTTCAAAATATATTTATAAATTAAAGAGATGCTTTTTATAATTAAATAAAGGAGCATGGGTTAAAAAACAACCATAAATAGAATAATAAATCAAGGATGGGTTTTGAAGTAAAAATGACAAGTTATTTAACTTCTCTAAGCCTCCATATTTTTCTGTAAAATGGAGATCATAATGTCCTCACAAGGGCCTAGCCAATAATAACCAAGAACTATATGACACCTATAATAATTACTTTTACTTGTTACCACTAATTAGTATTATTTATAATCCATGAAATTTTTCAAGAAATGTACAGTTGAAAGTTATTGTAATATATCAAATCCATTCACAATACCTAGAGGGTAAACCTTAGAAACCGTGAGATTATAACCAGGAACACTTTAATCAATGCATTGTATTCTGTCTCAAGAATATGATAATGTAGTATGGGTATGATCTGTGGAGACTCTAGATAGAGATTACTGGGGAAATGAGAGGGAGGTTTCATGTGTTAGGAGGTGGATGCTGATAAAACAATCCTTAGAAGAAAGTTTAACTTCCTTATAGATTTTGCTATAGAGCAAGTGTACCTTGACCTTGACCATCCAACACTTTGGCACTTATGTGCATAATTTGGGAGTAGACATCAGGCTATATAGAGTTTAGTTAGTATAAAACTATTTTTGATAGACTGATTTCTTCTCAGCAGACAGAAAACATTGAGTTTCTGAATCTACAGAGCTGAGGTCCATATCCTAGAATTTTAAGATTACCATAAGCAATCTTTTGGTCTGTAGGTATGATATGAATAAAAGTTAAGCATTTTTCTTTTGTTTTTATAGAAACCTCAACACCGATGAACAAGTGGATAAATGAGTGAGTCAGTACTTGAAGGAGTTGGAAAGAGTTGCCTCACTAAATTACAAGCCTGGCATCGACATGTTATTTGTACACATGGGGTTGACTTCCCCTTGTTTATAGCAACTCTTTATCTTCTCCTACTCACATGATCAGCAAAACAGCACAGGATATGACCTTTGCTGACCTTCCGATGTCATTCTTACCACTTCTCTTTGCCTACAAGACCCCCCCCCCCCTCTTGCTGGCCTTTCCTATGCCTGAATTAAATCATGGCTCTGTGGAGCCCTTGACTCCCTTCTATTTTATACCTAGCTCAATAGCCACTTTCTGGGAGCTGGAACCAGAGCTCACCAATGCCTCCCCTGGCTACCCTAGGTAAAGTGGTACATTCTCCCTCCATCCCCACCACAGTACTTTTTTCTTCCCAGCCTCCAACATTCTGCATATGTTATGACAACTTTTAATTCGTGTCTACAGAGAAATAGATGCTTAGGTGAAATTAGACATTCAGTAGGTTAACTGGGGGAATTGCTTGGGAAGGAAAAAGTGTGACCTGACGGCACTGTAGGTTGGCCTCTGGGAGGGGCACAGCCGAAGGAGAAAGAAGAGTTGGGTAGGAAGAGACTGGAACTGTAGCACAGCTCAGACAGAGAAAGCTCATTTGGACACATAAAGAGTCATCAAACCAAAATCACCCATCCAAGGAGTCCTATATCTTGCAAGAATGCATTAGTACCAGCGCCATGCTCAGTCACTGGTCTGGGGCCCAGTGGTTTGGCCCTGATGCAAAATGACAATGTATCTGGATGGACAATAACTTGGACCACAGTCACTTATGCTCCCTCAGTTACCTCTGAGGGTCAATTACCCCTGCCATGATGTGATTCCTCCTTTGCTTGCTGGTCCCATTTATCCTGCAACAACCAGATTTTATATTTCAATGGACTCGTGATATGTCCCCTGGTAAACCTGGAGGACTAGGACATCCAACCCTGAAGATCACACAGTTGGAGTTCATTCCCCAATTAGTCACTGGGAACAATGGTAATTGGTACCACCAATGCTACCACCCTTCATTCTGAACCCACATCTTCTTAACAGAGATACAGCACTTCAGAGATATCATACCATATCTGTTCAGAGAGTAGCCTCTGATCTGGCACCTGCACTGTGATGTTAGAAGGTTGGTACCGTATGTGATATGACCTGTGCATCTCATGGTCACAGGCCCTCTCCGGCCTCTCTTTTATTGTGACATGAGCCTTCTGGTCAGATGTTATATTGCAGGGGACAGACAATCTGGGTAAGCTCCAGTTAGCACCATGTAAGGTTCTATGTGTAGGAAAGACAAAAATCACACCCAGAAGAGGAATCTATTCCAGCCATGGCAGACAGCTGGCCCTTTAGGATACAGGGCAAATGTAGTTGATAGGGCACCATTCTCCTTGAGAAACAGTGCCACACCAGTGCCTGGCATTGACTCTATTGCTGACTGGTTATGCAATCACAGGTGACAGTAGCTACATTGGTCTGATACAGACTCCAGCATCCTTCTGGTCCTCCAACCCAACAGAGTCTTATGGTAGCTTTTATGGACTAACACAATAGTCCATTTTTACCTTATACCCATGTCCTCTCAGTCTTTGTATTCCTTTCTCTATTAACTTCCTGAAAAACTCGGGTATTTGTCCAAAACTTTATCTTCTAAGACCCCCCCCCCCATTCTCTGGGAGCCTTTGCTAGACTGTTAGCCTAGGAGAAAATCCCCCCTAAGGCAATAAGTTCTTATTTATCCATCTTACATCTGACCTTATTGATCAAGCACCCTCAGCATCTAATCCCAGAAGTAGTGCCCTGGCTTCTGCTGGTGGTTCTTAGCTAATTCTTTATCTATGTGTAGCGTGGTCTTTCTCTTTCCTAGCCAGAACAGCGCATATTGGATAGGTTCTGCTGGCATATAACTCAAGTTTTGAGCCTGGCAACCAGAGGGGAAGTGGGACAGCTCATGAGGAACCCATATGTTGATTTTTGGAAATGAGAGACTGTGAGGAAAAATGCTGTTATGTACTAGATGTGTTTGTTTTCTTGCTTTTTCTCTTTTAAAAAAAATTTTTGGCCTCTTTTGAGGTACTGATTATTGAACCCAGGGGCATTCTAACTCTGAGTTATACCCACAGATCTATTTTCATTTTTTTTTTTAAATTTGAAACAGGGTATCTCTAAGTCTCTGAGGGTCTCCCTAAGTTTCTGAGGCTGGCTTCAAACCTGTAATCTTTCTCTCTCAGCCCCCCCCAGTACTGGGAATACAGGCATGTGCCACGAAACCCAGAGACATGTTAGTTTTCTAGAGCTGCAAAATAAATTGTCAAAAGCATGGTGGCTTTAAACAACACCTACCTATCACCTCACACTTTCTGTAGGTCAGGGCTCTGGTCCTGGCTTCTCTAGGTCCCGTCTCCTCAGGTTCATGTGATATTGGCAGAATTCAGTTCTTGATGCTAAAGCCCTGAAGACTCCATGCTCTCACTGGCTGTCAGCCAGGGCTGCTCTCAGCGCCTAGAGGCCACGCAGTTCCCTCCAATAGGCCCCTCCCTGGCCTTCTCCCAGCAGCGTATCCCTTCATCAAGCGCAGCTGGAGAAACTCTCTGACCTCAGAGAGGATCCTAGTCCCCCTTCGGAAGGCTTTCTCCTGATGAGGTCAGGCTCAACTAGGATCACCTTCTTTTTTTTATTAACTCAGAGTCAACTGGTTTGGAAGCTTAATTACTTGCAAAATCCCTTCACCTCAGCTCTAGTCTATTGCCTAAAAGCAAGTTGTGGGTTCTGCCCGCCTTGACGGAGGGGTGTCTGCAAGGGTGTGACTCCCTGGGGTCACCTTGGGCTGTGTGCACAGGGGAGCAGGGTGGGTCCTTGCAGATGTGTGGTGGTGAATGCAAAGGAGCAATAGCTGGGCCGCCAGCCAGTTACACTTCCTCGGCAGCACATTTTCACTGCCACCACATGGCATCAGCACAATCAATAATTCATGAGTTTGATAATGTGTTATATGCTTAGCATTTGTCTTTCCTACTGGAATATAAGTTTTTATAGGAGCAGGGACTAAACTTGTCAGTTACATCTTCACCTAGTACTGTACTCTGTGTATGTGGCAAATACTCTATAGGCATTGAACCCAGGGACGTTCTACCTTTGAGCTGCAACCCCAAGCCTGTTTCATTTCAAAACAAGGTCTTAATAAGTTGTTGAGGGCCTAGAAAAGATCCTGAGACTGTTCTTGAACCTGCCAGACTTTTGTCTCAGCCTCTCAAGCACCAGGATTACAGATGTTCTTTACCACACCCAGTTCAAAAATTTTTGTTGAACGAATGAACGAACAGATATAGTCACAGTGGAGTTTTAATGCTTTGACACCGACCTAAGGGTGACATCCTGACCCGAACCAAGCCAACAAGTCTCTTGACGGATCATTTTAATTTGAGACTGGCACAACTATACTAGCCATGGGCTGGGGGATGAACTGTAACTGGTTTCATTCTCTAGAACTGGGCCTATTCTTCCTGTGGACCCAGGAGCAGAGAATACCTTTCTGTAGCAGGTGTAAATGCCCCTGATGGACCCAGAGAAATAGGGAAGACAGTTCTATCTCTTCTCTATAGAGATATAACTTGCCTTTTTCCAAGTTGACCTGCATATTTCTCCTGGAATTTTTTTTCTTTACTATCAAGAGGTTGCAGAAGAATTCTTTCTACAAATGTCCCTTTTTGCTTACAATGGTTTGAGTTAGATTTGTGGGTCATGCTTAGTATCCTCTGGAGGTGTTTGAACACAGGGAAGCTAGCATCTACCTTGCCTTAGTTTATAAAACAAGGGGAAGTTGACAAGGGGGCTTACTGGAAGGAGAGATTTTTAAGCTCAAATGACAGGGGCCAGAAGAAAGAAGAGGCATCCAAATCAGAAAGGAAGAAGTAAAATGATTTCTGTTCGCTGACGACATGATTATCTCTGTAGAAGACCCTAAAGACTCAACAACAACAATAACAGAAACAAAAATGTTTAATAACTGATAAATGAATTTAGTAAAGTTACAAGATATGAAATCAACATACAAAAACCAGTGGCACTTCATGCATAAATAATGAGCTATACAAGGAGGCAATTAAAAATGTCATTTATAATAGCAAATAATAATAACAAAAATACTTATAACTGAATGAAGGAGAGTGCCAGGGATTCTGCCTAGAAGAGGGGCAGGTGGGAGCCTATCAGGGCAGAAAGCAGCACAGAGGGTGTGACGTAGGTGCCTTTGGGGGATTTAAAACGCTGTCACCACTCCAAGATTCCTGGCTCAACCTGTCCTGTCCTGTGGAGCAGAAAGAAGATTATCTGGTTGTGGGAGGAGTCTAGTTTCCCAGTGAAGGTGCCTTAGCACACTACATAAATTAGATGCAGATGGCCACTTGCAGGATACCTTATATTCATCCATACCTTAATTTGTCAAGCATCATGAAGGTAAAATGAAGGTAGATCCAATGAAAAAAGGGTCTAGACCCTGATGAGCACAACAAACCAACTGAGGTTTGTCTCAGAGAATAGGAGAGAAAAGGAACACCATGGAAAGAAATAGAAGAGTCAAACAGAGCAAGGATCGATGGGAGAATGGAGCATCTTGGCATAGTTTTAGGTAGAACACATAGGTGTCTGTCTTGCTCGACACTGTCATCACTATGACCTCAAAAGACTGACCACACAACTTAGAGGAGTGAATATTTATTTGCTCAAAGTTTGTTTCAAGATTTGACTGGTCTTCAGTCCACGTGGAACAAGGGTTTTTGGAGTTCCGGGTGTGGCAGTTGGAAAGCAGAGGGAGAGGCAGATAAGGCTCTGTTCTTACCTAGTGGAGGCTGGAAACAGACAGCAAGCAGGGAGAGGATGGAGAGTATATAGTCCTCAAAGCAACCAAGCCCCCTCCTTTGCAACCAAGCCCTGCCTCCAACATTGCTACCTTGTTTCCATGAGGGCAGGGGAGACATTTTAAATCCAAACCATTATACTCCACCTCTAGCCCCCTAGACCTCTTGAGCACATCATGATGCAAAATGCATTTAGTCCGTCTCCAAGAGTTCCCAGTGTCATAACAGTCTAAGCATCACTCAAAAGTCCAAAGTCTCTATGAAGACTCAAGGTAAACTCTTGGCTGTGAGCCCCTGTAAAAACAAACAGCAAGTTATATATACCCAATGTACAATGGTACAGAGTAAACATCTGCATTTCAAAAGGGAGAGGTAGGGTCACAGAAAAAATGAATGGTACCCAAACAGTATTGAAATCTACGAGGGGAAGCATTTGATCCTGCAGCTCCATTTCTGGTACCTGAGGCACATGGTGGTGAGATGTGATCTCCAAGTGGCCTTGGCAGCCCCGCCCCTGTGGCCTGGTTGATTGCTATGGGCAGCGTACTTGCTCTTTTAACCTGGCTCCATGGCTCACAGCTTGCAGCTTTTCCTCGTGGTCATTCCTTATTTCTGGCATCTCTAAAATACAGAAGTTTTCCTTGCACCCTTAGCTTCACCCTCGCTGCTTCAGATGTTCCAAGTACCTTCCAGTTTATCTATTTTGATGCTTTTATTGATAATATTGACAATTATACATCTTGGTGAAGTTCAAAGCAAGACATTCATACATGCACACAGCACTTGGGTGTGTTTTCCTTCATATCCCACTCTGTCCACATTTTGAAGTTTTCAAAGTTCCTGCGTACTCTTCATTTCCAATTGTTTCTCACAACCCAGTGGCTTCCCCAGGTAGCCTTGGCTCTGTTGTGAACCTGGGCAGGGCAAGAGTTAGATGACTGTGCAGGGAAGTGAGGTGTCAGGAGCAATGTCTTTACTGGGGACAAAGATCTTCTTACCCCTGATCCAGTCTTCTCAATTATGCTATGTTCTGTGTACACCCAAGAGTATTTTTGATCATGACACCACTCAAGGTCCTAAATCTGAGTGGGCCACTGAGGAGGAAGGAGGAAGAGGAGGAGGAGGAGGAGGAGGAGGAGGAGGAGGAGGAGGGAAAGAGAGAGCAGCAATGGGTTTTGTACTTTGCTGTGACACAAAGGGGTCCCTAGCAAAGTCACCTAATCTCTTTAATCCTCAGGTTCCTCACCTCTCAAACTGGAAATTTTCAGTGCAACTTCCTCCTGCAGTGGTGGTGAGGATTAAATGGGACGCTAAGCTTACATGGCAGAAAGTAGAAAGTCTTTTGCAAATATCAGGTATTAAGGAGTAAGATATGCTTTATTGTCTGATCCATAGCTAATTAGTATAAGGATGGGTGAATAAGGGCAGAGATAGTAATGAATGAAAAGAAATTTGGGAGTTTTCGCTAGAGTTTCAAATTTTCTAGTAGTTTGCCTCTCACCATAAAATCAAAGGTTAGCTGTAAGTTGAAATTCTTTTCTATTGCAGTAAAAAGGAAATATTTACAGATCAACAGGGAGAATCTCAACATATTTTGTGCAAAAAAGAAGAAGTCTCAAAAAGATTTATGTATATATATATATATAATATTATTCCTTTTATATAAAATTTAAAGAAACGTGCACTTATATGTAAATTATAAATAAAAATGAAGGAGAGAATATATTTTGGAGGGTATAAAAGGTGTTTTTAAATTATCACATTGTTAGCCAGGCATGGTGGTGATTGCATTGTCTGTACTTCTGAAGATGGTTTGTGGGTATAACCATGATCATTTATTTTATTATTTATTTATTTATTTATTTATTTATTTATTTATTTATTGTGGTACTGGAGATGGAACCCAGGGGCATTCTACCTCCAAGCTACACCCTCGGCCCTGTTTTTCATTCTTTATTTTGAAACAGAGTCTCACTGAGTTGCAAAGGGCCTCACCAAGTAGCTGATGCTGTCCACAAACTGTGATCCTCCTGTCTCAGCCTCTCAAATGCAGGGATTACAAGCGTGCGCTGCCACACCCAGCTGAAATAAAAATTTTAAGAATAGTTTGATGAAAATATAGTTTATTTAAATATATATATATAATTATATACATACACATATGTGTAATAGTGTGTGTACTGTCTCCTAAATCTGCAGCTGGGCATGGTGGCACACACTTGTAATCCAGTACTTGGGAGGCTGAGACAGGAGGATAACAGGTTCAAGGCCAACCTCATCTACTTAATGAGGCCCTCTGTAACTTAGTGCGACCCAATTTCCAAAACATAAAAATAAAATAGTGCTAGGGGTGTAGCTTGGAGGTAGAATGCCCCTGGGCTCAATCTCCAGTACCACACACACACACACAAAATATGTATATATGTATATTTTGCAATATTAGGGTGTATCTTTTTCTACCTCCAAGCTATACCCTCAGCCCCCTTTTTATTTCTTATTTTGAAATAGGGTCTTGCTTAGTTGCTGGGACTGTCCTCAAAGCTTCAATCCTCTTGTCTGAAGTACTGAGATTACAGGCATATGCCACCAAGTCTGGCTTAGGCTATACCTATTAAAAAAAAAAAAAAAAGACAACTTTGCTGGGCGTGGTGGCGCACACTTGTCATCCCCGCGCTTGGGAGGCGGAGACAGGAGGATCGCACAGGTTCGAAGCCAGCCGCGCGCGCTGGCTTAGGAGACCCTGTTTCCAAATAAAAATGTAAAAATAGGTCTGGGAGTGTAGCCCGGAGGTAGAAGGGCATCCAGAAACCTCAGTACCACCACCACCAAAAAAAAAAAAAAAGACAACTTCAAAGAATATTATTTATGCATAATAACCTTATTGTTAGGATAATTCTTTTTCCTTGCTCTTGGTTTGTTGTTCATGGCTCAGTCTGACCACCAGCGAGCTTCAAGTGAGTGGACTTCTCTCTCGTGGGCCCTTGATTCTGCCAGAGGCAGAGTGCTTGGCTCTTCCCTCTGTCTGAAGGGCTCCCTTCCCTGTCTCCCGTCTTTGGGGTCTCACTGAAGCACCATTTCTTTTAAATGTTTCTGGCTTGGTGAGGGTTTCTGGCTGCAAGCCTCCAGAGCATCCGGCGTGTCTCCTTTCTAGTATCCATCACCCTTATAAGCACTCAGGTTCCGGCTCCCCAGCAGGCAGAGCGGGAGCCCTTGCAGAGCGAGGCGGTCTCTTTGCTTAGGGCTGAGTCACCAGTGCCCAGCAGAGCACGCGATGGGCACCAACATACGTGTTGAGAGAATCATTGACTGGAAGCACGGGAAGACTCGTGGGTGCCCACGGGCAGGTATGAATAGGAGGTTATAAAATAAGTTTTATCAGCTACATTTTGGGCCTGGTTTCATCAGGTTTTTCTAATTAGCACCAGCTCTAAACAATAGAAAGCATTGTCCGATTCACCTCTTATTATATTTAATCTGGCCCGGCACTCGCTGCTTCCCGATTGCAATAAATCGGGACTGGGATGGTGATGTCACTCTGAATGCCTCTCTGAGAGCTTTCTTTGGCTGCTCTGTAGGGAAAAAAAAAATAGCAGGTTCCTCTCAGAGAGGGGCACAGGGTAATGCATCCTGGGAGTTGATCACCGTTCAATCACAAAGACCGTGATGGAGCCACGTAATTCACCCAGACAGCAATCACCGTGGAGTTACGCAGGCCCCTTAGGTAGGCGACGGAGCAGCCAAATTCCCTGACATATTCCTCATGTCACTCACAGCGATGCCAAAGACCCGTGCCGAGGCCACCGGCGTGGAGAAGCGGGGGCTGTTCAGACTGCAGCGGTTAAGACTCGGTATGTCTGACTGCTCGCTTCTAATCTTCATCACTGAGGTTTGAAAGTAAAGTTACAGGGATGCTAAGCCTAGCCAGTGGCGGGGGTGGTCCCTTTCCGCTTGGCGATGGTGTCGCTGCAGTGGCTTCTGTCCAGGCCAAGCCTGGGCTGGGGACCGTGCCCCTCCCCACCCCTCTGCCACCCCTGGACTCAGCGGGCACCTCCAGTTCCAACAAACGGTGCTTAACACATGGGATTTTTTTTTTTATTTTACTGTTAGTCAAATAATTTAGCAAATATAGATCCCTTTTCTCTCATAATGAAAGTACTGACCTGCTATAATAAGTCCCCCAATTTTTAAAAGCCTTATAGTATGACAGAAGGCTAACATATGAATTTGGAAAGTAGTGATTAGGAAGTATTTTGAACGGCTTGAAAACTGTAGGTCAAACATTAAATTACACTAATATTCTTGTTTATTTAAGCTTTCTAGTGCTTTTAAAAAGGCCTTTATAATATTATGGATAAGTAAATTCTTGGGCCTGATTTCAACTTGAGCCAAATTCCAACTAATAATGTTATTATACCCATCAACTTTTTTCTTAAGAGCCCTTAACATTAAACTAAAAACAGAATTTTAAAAGCACTCTCTTCTGCTGTTTACCCTTAAAATAAGCATTACGGACTTTCAACAGATGTCTTTAATAGACACTGTTATTAAAATAATATTACATAAAATAAATTTAGACTGTAAGTCTAGCACAATTACTAAAGGTATACTTCTGCGTGTTCTGATCATCACATCTATACTTAATTGGGAGGATAGAGAGTCTGAGGACATGATCATCTTCTGGTAGAGGACAACTACTCACCCATCCAGCTCATGATCCCAGATCAAGGTTTGTTAGCTGCTTCTCCATATCACAAACCTCAATTTTCAGGAAATTAAGGTTGGTCAGGGGAAAAAATAACCAAAAAAAAAAAAAAACTTCATCTAAAACAAAAGACAATAAAACCCTATTGTTAACACCAACTTAAGAGCAAATACCTTATAAAATCTTGAGAAAAATGCACCTCTGTTTTCATTTGTGAGTGCCAAAGTTTTGTGGTTTGGGGCACTTTCAACATTTTATAACTTGAAAATAAGTAAGCCAGGCGTGGTGGCTTATGTAACATTCGGGAGGCTGAGACAGGAGGATCGCGGTTTGCAGACAGCCTCAGCTACTTAGTGAGCCCTTTGCAACTCAGTGAGACCTGGTTTCAAAATAAAGAATAAGAAATAGGACTGGGGGTATAGCTCGGAGGTAGAATGCCCCTGGGTTCCGTCCTCAGTACTGAAAAAAGAAAAAAAGAAAAAAAATAAGTGAGATTTTGAGCAGAAAAAAGAAAATCTCAAGTCCATAATATGGATTAATGCCCTAGGTATGTTTGGAAGATGAGACAAAACTAGTAAGAACAGCTAAATTATTTGTTGGGAAGTTCACTCTCTTGTGCATGAATATTTCAAAGAACACTAACTGCTACTTATACCACTGCTGAATTCTGGTTTCTGCCTTTCGGCCTACAATATGAAAAGTATTATCTGCTACAGTTCATTAGGTAATAGCTTAAAATGTACATGGCATTTCTGATTCCATGATGTTGTAGGTAGTTAAAAGGGGAAGGGTTGCTCTTCTGGTCAGTGGTCTGTCCGGCTGGTAGCATACCCTAAAGGAAGCAAGTTAGAGATCACTGCATGACCACCTCGATACTGTCATTCCCTGTTATCAGAGCGGGACCAGGAGGGAGGGCAGTCATCACATCACACGGCAAATCAGAGCTGAAGTGGACGTCACTCCCAGGTGGGGATCTATTTGCCTGGTGTCGGGCTGAGGCACATCCTCTTTATGTAGCTAGCACGCATTCAGGCAGGTCTGGGAGAACTGGGTGGACCAGCTGTCATACCAGGGGAAGTCCTGCCAGTGGCAGAGCCTGCTGGAACAGCAGCATAGAGTGTGGGTTCCAGATCAGACAGCCTCAATTTGACCCTTCTTCTACAACTTACCTGCTCAGTGACTTTGGAAGGTATCTAAGCCTCTGTTCATAAATTCCTCAAATGGAGCTAAAAGAAATACACATTCTTATAGGTATCTTTAGTGGTTACATAAAGATTTGGCAGATCGTAACAACCAATTGATGTTAGTCACCATCATCTTTTTTTTCATGGTCCTGATCTAGCTTCCAATTACTTCTAAGTCACGTTTCAGGTGTGCTATTTAAGGGGCTCACAGTCACTACTCTGTGCATGTAGGAAAAAGCAGGTTGTGACCCTTCACTCTTCTATATGTTTTGAAACCTGACTACAGAGTTGGAAAAAAAAAAGCAATGAAAAGAAAGCCAGTGTGGAATTCAGGCTTGCCTTCCGAACTCAGCATCACCATTTACAACTTAAGCAAAATGTGTCAGGCTGTGTGTGTGTGTGTGTGTGTGTGTGTGTGTGTGTGTGTGTGTGTGTGTTTCATATGCAACGTGGCATGATAAATCTGACCTACCTGGCTCAGTTTCTGTGAAGATTGAACAGGAAGACACAGGTGAACACATTTTGAAAACTATAAAACACTGTGTTTAAATCAATTAGAGGATTTTAATCATTTCTATCATGCCCCAAATCATGGCTGATTTTTCTCCTAAAAGTTTATTCTTATTTGGGACAATTGTTATTTATTGCTCATTTATTAATAGACATGAAATTAGTTCTGATGACAGCGTATTACTAACAATAAATCAAAAGTGAATTCATGGTTTAAGAGTGCTATTCTGCTTTTCTCCTTTAAAAAAAAAAAACAGTCCAGTCTTCACAGTTTGTTGGAACAAAGAGGAGGACTTTATTGCTTAATGACTAGTCTTCTAAAGTTCACAAAATCGTACTTGCTGTTCTGACATTTATTTCTTATGGAACCTGTGTTTTCTACTTGGCCTTATTAAACACACATATACACAAACACACACAACATGCTTTGATAGCAAAGTGGTCACACTAGTTTGAGTAGAATAATTGGAGAGATTAAATTTGTCAGAAACTTCAGGAACTAATCTCGAGTCACCGAGTTCTTGAGAGATTTTGACCAAGAAAGAACCCTATTTTGGGAAATGCAAATTTGTTTGTGTAAATACACTGGTTCCTTCATCTAGTGATGCTCAGCCATCCTTTGTCTATGCTCAGCCATCAAAAACTTTGACATGAACTCGGATCACTATGGCTCAGTAATTACCAAGACACTGACCACTTCCAGCCCAGATGGAAACGGAAGCTTGGCCGAGGTGCAGCACAGATACCTGCAAGGATCCTCCAAGTTAATGAAACACTTTTCTTATGATGCCAATCTCTTTATTTCACAGTAACACCTAGTAGAACCCCTCTGATATCAAGTCTGCTCTGTCCATGGAAGAAGGAACCTTGACAGTAGGAGAAAATTATTTTTCAGGTCTCCACGAATTATTCAGCACCAAAGCAACCAACACACACTAATGTGTGATCTGCCTGCGAGTTAGAGAGTTAGCGCTCAGCTCCACACCCACTCTTATACACTTGCTCTTATGACACCAATATTTGGAATCTGCAAACCATGGCTTTGTTTTACCAGAAGATCGGTGCTAGGTTCTGAAAATAGAGGGGACTTCAAAGCTCAGTAAAAGCCGGGCGTGGTGGCGCACGCTTGTAATCCCCGCGCTTGGGAGGCTGAGACAGGAGGATCGCATGAGTTCAAAGCCAGCCTCAGCTACTTAGTGAGGCTTTTAGCAACTTAGTGAGACCCTGTTTCCAAATAAAATATTTAAAATAAGGTCTGGGAGTATAGCCCGGAGGTAGAAAGCCTCTGGGTTCCACCCCGAGTACCACCAAAAAACAAAAACAAAAACCAAAAAAACCCAAAGCTCTGTAAAAGAGGGGACTAACTCCTCTCTCTTGCTCTCCATTGGCTCGCTGTCTGCTTGGGCTGCTGTGAGCAGCCCCTAGGACACTTCTCCACCATGAGGAAGTCACTCTCTTCTACAGCAGCAAGGGAATCCTGCGTTGACTTTTTCCACGACTGGCAGAACCACCCTTGTTGTGTGGTGTTGGTCACTGAGGCCAGCGGAGCAGTGCCTCTCCCAGGGGTCCGCTTCAGTGCCCCAGGAATTTCCTCCAGACTTCTGGATTTTTAACAATTCTATCCTCTTCCCGTCTTCCTCCAAGCCAAGTGGTTAGAGCTGCATCCTGCCATTATAACCTCAAGTTATCTTCATATCCTCTTTTTACACTTTTACTTACTATATTAGTCAGGGATCTCCAGAGGAACAGAACCAATACAAAATATACATTTCATATTGTTTTTAAATATATATATGTGTGTATATCATATACACATATATACACATATATACATATATATGTGTGTATATCATATATATATATATATATATATATATATATATATATATATATGATATACCATCATATTTAAGCTGAGCGTGGTAACACACGCTTGTAATCCCAGTACTTGGGAGGCTGAGACAGAAGGATCCCGGTTTGCAGCCAGCCTCAGCTACTTAGTGAGGCCCTCTGCAACTTAGTGAGACCCTGTTTTAAAATAAAAAGAATAAAAAAAGGGCTTGGGTGTAGCTCGGAGGTAGAATGCCTCTAGGTTCAGTCTTCAGTACTGTAAAAAAAAATCATATCTGTAACAATACATACATAAACAGAACCAATGTGATACGTAAAATAATAATACATACATATAACTATATATGTACATGTATAAATAGAACTAATATATAAATACAATTATACACTATACAGGAAATATTTATTTATATATTTATTTGTATTTATTTTCGCGGTACTGAGGATGGAACCCAGGGGCTCCACCTCCAGTCCTATTTTTTATTCTTTATTTTGAAACAGGGTCTCACTGAGTTGCAAAGGGCCTCACTAAGTAGCTGAGGCTGTCCCTGAACCGCGATCCTCCAAATGATGGGATTACAAGCATGCGCCACCACGCCCAGATCTGTAGGCAGATATTTATTAAGAGGGATTGATGTATGCATTTATGGAGGCTAAGAAGTCTTGCAGTCTGCCATTCAGAGGATCAGGAAAACTGGTGATATATAACTCAGTCCAAGTCTAAAGGCTCAAGAACCAGAAGCAGCAGGGTGTGAGAGCGGGAGGAGACAGATGCCTCAGCTCCAGCAGAGAGTACTGATGCCTCCTTCTTCTGCCTTTTTTTCTATTCTGGTCTTCGTAGCCTGGAAGATGCCACCCACATTAGTGAGGGGGTCTTTACTTTGTTGCTGATTCAAATGCTAATTGTTTCTGGCAACATCTTTACAAAAACATCAGAAATAAGGGCCTCTTAGTTCTCTGGGCATCCATTAGTCTAGTCAAGTTGACACATGAAATTAACCATCATGGTTACCTTGTTAACAGTTTTGTACCCAGTTATGAATTTCTTACCTTCCATTCTCTCTGTTAACATAATTGGGATGGTTTCTCCCACTTGACTGGACCTGACTATACCAATTAACAACTGTAGTCATCTGTTGACACTCCCAGTGTTTTCTATTCTATGAATAGTTTGTAGTCAATATCTGTTGCATTCGTCTGGCCAGAAAACAACATTTTTATTATAGCAAACCTCACCATACTCACCCTCTATGTATGTATTATCAATAGGACTGACTCTGCCCTTTTGCTCCAAGGTAGGCTTGTGAGTGTCTAACCAATGCAATCACTGACTTTCCCAATTCTGATGGTTGGTTTAGTGGTGCATATATGGCCCAGTAACTGGATATTAGTGTCACTTTCTTAAACTTTCAAGTTAACATAAACTAATAAATTCCCATTTAAAAAAATTGTGTGTTTGTTACTGACAAGTTCTTAAATGAACGAAATGAAGCTTTAACAGAAGTATTTTAGCAAAAATATGATGGATGTGTAGGTAGGCAGCAGGAAATGCCCTCAGAATTTCCAAGCCACACCTAGAATCAAGCTGGTAGTGGTAGGCAAGAATGACCTTCTGCTGCCTGTGGCCCACTTCCCCACAGGATTGATTCCATCAGAGCACTTGCTAATGAACAGATGGAACAGCCTGGGGCAGTGGCTTGGTGCTCTGACATCCACAATACATGAGACCAATGGAACTTTCTGGATGTACACCCCAGTTGACTATGTAGCTTAATTACAGCTATGGGGATAGAACAAACGTACTTCTACCTATGACTTTCTAACAATGGTTATCTGATTTGAAGAGCTGGCACCTACAGAATACTATTATAGATAGATTTGGACTCAGCCCCTTTGTTTCGCACGTAACCTTAGAAATACGTCACCCTCCACTTTTTGAAAATGGTAGAAGTGAGGTTTAGGAAGGTTAAGCAAGTTGTTCAAGGTCACAAGGTAATAGACTCCAATCCAGCTCCTTTGGACAGTGAATTTCCATCTCTGTCTCCCTATCAGGAAGAATCAAGGACATAAGCAGAGATCAGAGAGAAAGGTGACCATAACAAATGTCTTACCTGCTACCTGCCTCCTGGTTTTGCTCTCCCTAAAAACCCAAAGCAGAAGTGTGGCTGGAGAGCTGTTCTGAATCACCTTGCATTCAGAAATCTGGCCCGTGTATTGAGGGAAACACACTAGAGAAATAGTGCATGGAATGCTAGAAAATTCTAATTCAACAAATTATATTTGTTGAGTGATTTACTATCACTCATTAGTGTATTTTAGACTTCACTGAATGTGGATAGCCAAATTATATAAGCACTTTATATATATATAAGCAAAGCATGTCAGATGTCAGGACTCAAAATATGTATTTAATTAAAGAAATACATCTCTTAATACCAAAGCCCTAAATACATATTAAATGATACCCTAATCTGAAGGTAAATGAGATATGCCACCTAACAGATACTAAGTGACCCACATATACAGTAATATCTCCATTAATGAGGCAAATGCATGCCAACAGCTCGCTTTAAGTGTCAGAAACTTCATTACTGAATGAAGCATTAACACAAATTATCAGGACCCAACCAAGGAGCACAGAGATGTGGGTACAGTGACATTATTAAATATTAACCAAAACGGTACCAAGTATGCTGCCAGGAAACAAGCATCTGGAAGTTCTAGGATAGAGAGAGGGAGGATTGAGAGGGAGTAGACATCACGGGGCTGGCCCGTGACCCTCCTGTGAAGTAGAAAAATGGTCAGCAGAAGGAGCTTGTGGAGTAGCCTGGACTGGTGCAGAGTAGTGGTAATCTGGTTTGGTCACCCCAGCAGTCCCTGGACAGGCTTTGAAAAGGAGGGAAATGAGCCTGTCCAGACGCATCTCTGCAAGGACATAGACTGTGTGGACAGAAGAGAGAGCACCTCTGACATCTCCTCCTCCTCCCAGGAGGTCCCATATGCAACAAGGACAAGATCAAGGTCAGAGTTATGCATAGGTGATTTCATTGCATTTCACACGGTGCCATCCATTTGAAAGTCCTCTAATGATAAGGGATGTCTGTCTTTATTCCATTAGAATTAAAAGACCAAGTGCCCTTACCCAGCTGAATGTCCACATTGAATAAAATCCACCTACAGTGCAGCTCATCAATGAATGAGACAATCGGTATAGGAAAAATGACCTCAGTCAGAGCCTTTTCTTTCTTAACAGAGTCAAAGAGGCTGGGATGCTAGTTGCAATGGGGCAGCTGAAAGGACAGAGGAGGCAGCCAAGGATCACAAGACTCAGAAACCAGAGGCTGGGGAACCCCTTAATGTTGCTGATTTCCTATTTATACCATAAACCATGCAGGACAAACACACTCTATTCACAGAGGTATTTTTGTCCCGTGCAGCTGTGTGGCTTAGCAGGAGCTTTGCTGTCGAGCCTTATGACTCATGCCAACACTGCTGCATATGATTTATGAAGACTTAAAGAAAAAGCAAACAGCCAGCCATGATGTAGGAGCTTCATTTCAGAGGATTTGTTCATCATGGGACCTGCTCCTGCTTAGCCCTTTCTTGCTGCTATTTGAAGAAGGCAGCGAAGCTATTCACGGGCCATAGGACACCCTCCTGCCCTTTCCCCAACTGCCTCATTCCCAGCTGGAATAATGGCACCTCTAGTCGAAGAAAAGATAGCCATAGTCAGAGAATTAGTGGCCTTCAGCTGCCACAGGAGGTTTAGTGACCATGAAACCTGCCAAAAACACCCCATGAGAGGCATTGCTTGAACCTAGAGTTTCTTGCTTCAAAAATGGTCCGTGGTCCGTGGTCCAAGGCATGGGGAAGAGGTTAGAAGGGGACAGATTTCACTGGTGCCTGGGCTTGGACTGGATGTTGGCTATGTCCCCAATGGATCATATATTGGAGACTTGGTCTCCAACGTGGTATTGTGGTGGTGCAGACTTTTATGAGGTGGAGCCTTGTGGTAGGTCACTAGAAGGGTGCCCTTGGTAGAGACTGAAGTACTTCTCATAGGATCCTGGATAGTTCTCAAGAGAGGGTTGTTGTAGAAGGTCAGACCTGGCCCCACCCAGTCTCTCTGGCTTCCTGTTTGAGATGTGATTCTTCTTTCCCACACCTGCCATTCTATCCACCATGATGCAACGTAGCCAGGAGGGCCCTTGCCAGAGCTGACACCACGTCAGTGCCAGGCCCTTGCACTTCCCAAACTATGAGATCAATTAACCTTTTTCTTCCTAAGTAGTCCCCCTCAGTCATTTCATTAGAGTGATGAATGGCTGGCTGATGTACCCAGCCTCACTGATCAGGAGATCGTCTCTAGTTCCTTTCCCGAAATGGTCTCTGGGGAATGATCAACAGGCCTTTTGCCTTCATCTTCACCTCACACCCCAGTAAGAGTCAGAAAGGAGACGGCTGAGATGTCTAACTCCAAGGGTTTCCAATTCCTACCCCCAAACTTCCCAAGCTGGACTTGACTAGTCCTGTTTCTTTCTTGATCTCCCTCCCTGTTCAACCAGGCCAGAGTCTACATTTACTTGGGAAATGGAAAAAACAGGCCAGGGGATAGCCCGGGCTGTGTCTCTCACACACAAGGGTGGCTTTGTGATAAAGTAGCTTTGACTAAGAAAGCAACTTTGGCAATATCCTGTTGATATGCTTGCAGGAATGTGCTGTTACCCATCGATACCCTCACTACAATGGAGCAGAATACAGTTCATAAGAATTCATGAATAATAACAGAGTCATGGGGTTTGTACTTTAGACACTTTCATCTTAAATTAAATTATGGGAGGCTCGGGATGAAGTTTGCACTCATGTTCTCTAACTTGTTAATAAGATACATGGCTTATCTTATTCCTATGAAAGACAAGAACAAAGCAGAGTTGGAAGATTTGCAAAAGGGATTTGAGATGACGAGTTTAAAAATACTGAAAGTGTATGCCGACAAGGCTCTATTTTAAGTTAGAAAGCTAAAAAAAGAAAACAAAGTAAAAGTTTTGGTGTAATTTTGTCTCCAGCAAAAGTGTTAAATATCTTATTCATTGTCTAATTCTGTTGTGGTTAGTCTGGGTATGGTGCTTCCAACGCACTTTTTGGCTTATTTAATTTTTGCTTGATTCAGCCCTTTCTCCACCAACGCACACAAGAAGGACCTAAACAATTGGTTACAGGTAGCTGTTTTAATCTCTACCCCTGGAAGTTTTGAAGGTGCTTCCAACGGCATCAGAGTGCTTCATTACTCTGCACTTGTGCCCAACTTCAAAGCCTCACTTCAGGGATTTGTTGTGCAGTATACCATGTAATTCCAAAGAAGCCATTACTCTATGTATCGTGCAAATTTTTATGGAGATTCCTCAGTAACCTTCTTGACATATCACTTAGCTTCACAGTTGCTCTTTCTAGCTGTTATCAAGAACTGGCTAGGAAAATTATTGAAAGCACTAGGGTAGGCTCAGAAAGTGCTAGTGCTGCTGACTTTCTGTCCTTTTAGTGTCTACTACACCATACCCTGTTTTGCTAACTATTCCAGAAGTTTCTAGCAGTAATAGTCAGGGAGCTTTGTCTTAGAAACTGGAAGAAAGCTCATTAGTTTTTTTTTTTTTTTTTTTTTTTTTTTTTGCGGATCTGCGGATGGAACCCAGGGGCATTCTACCTCCAAGATACTCCCCCTGCCCTATATTTTTTATTCTTTATTTTGAAACAGGTTCTCACTAAGTTGCAGAGGACCTCACTAAGTAGCTGAGGCTGTCCGCGAACCACGATCCTCCAGGCTCAGCCTCCCGAATGCTGGGATTACAAGGGTGCGCCACCACGCCCGGTGAAAGGTCATTAGTTTTTATCAAAGTTGCAAGTAAAAAAATTTTTTCACCTTTATAAGAATTATACATAGAGGATTCTAAAAGGAACAAGAGTCCCCAGGTACAAGAACACATAGTTGCTCTGGGCTGAGCTGTCTGAAGATGGTCATGTTCTAATATTTTGTTTAGTGTGATCACCACGTGTAGCTACTAAGCAGCCGTGAACTATGGCAGTGTGAATGAAGAGCTAAGTTGTTGATGTATTTATTTTGTTGCTGAGGATGGAACCTGAAAGGTTTGAGCCGCTGCCCCGCAGGGGGCGGGGCCGGAAGCTAGGAGGCGGAGCCCTGTGATTCCCAGAGGAGACCACGACCCTTGATTTAAGAGAAGCCCGATAGAGACAGAGAGGTGCGCTCTCCCCCACTAGCCCCCGAAGGCTCGCGGGGGCTGGCGGCCGACTCCCCACAAATAAGGGCATCCACATCACCTATAATGGATTTCTGTGTGTATCCATGCGCCAATGGGACCCGCCGCATCTTTGTTTATTAATCAGAACCCAGGGGCGTTCTACCTCCAAGCCACACTCCTAGACCTATTTTACTTTTTATTTTGAAACAAGTTCTCGTGAAGTTACTGAGGGCCTTGCTAAGTTGCTGAGGCTGGTCTTGAACTTTATGATCTTCCCGTCTCTGCCTCCCAAGTACTGGTATTACAGCCACAAACCATAAATCCTGGCCACTGTATTTCATTTAAATGGCTAGTAAGAGGCTAGTTGGCTACCATATCAAACAGCACAGCTGTAGGAATTACCTGTGTGTGTGAAGAAAATCTAGGGCCCAACTTGGAGAATAAAGAAGGAAGAAAAAAAATATGGCTTCCCTGGACCTTACTGGAAAAATCCTCCTGACTCATCACCATGATCTCTCCACCCAGGCAATAACAAGAGGCCTGTCATCAGTCCTCAAAAGAAGGACGCCATGGTTTATTTTCATTAAACACCAGGGAGCAAGGCTGCCATGCCCACATCCAGGCCGGGCACCTCACTGCACTCATGCCCATTGATTGATGGCATTTCAAGTAATCTGTGCTCCGCAATGGACAAGGGGGAAAGGTAATGAAATTGCCTCGTTTACCAGCCGCGGCCAATGATGTATCATTGTGCGTGGCTGTCAGTTTTATACATCAAGACTGCCCAATAACAGGTAGGACACCCGCCCCTTTTAAAGCGAGATAAATCAGGAGCTGTACAAGCAGAGAGGGGTCACCAAGAGGCCACAGGAATCTCAGGCCTGTCCACTTGTCTGATTTGGGGCTTTCAAATTGTTCCCTGGGCTGGCGGAATGCGTACTGTGTTGGGGATTCCAAACTGTGGAAGCTGCAAGGAACCTACGGGAAGGGATGTGGTTGTGAATGTGACAGTGTCCTTGCTGGGGGCGGCGGGGGTGGAGGGGTCTCAACTCAAGCTGCAGGAAAGACCTCGCCCCTAGGATCAGGGTCCCACCCCCTCCCTCTGGGTTCAATTTCCTGCCAGGTTCTAATTAGGAAACACCAAACAACGAAGAAATCTTGGCAGGTAGGATGACCCAGACATGAAGAAGTTTTTCTCCAATTGGGAAAAAGGAAACTTGTTAATGAACCCATATTTTACTCGGGCAACAGGCATCTTTACTCCCTTTCTCCCCGCTGCAGGCATCAGGCTCAGCCTTCCTGCAGGTACTGAAATGTCTAACCGCCGCTCGCCGCTGGGTACTTTCTTGTCAAGAGGGATTTGCCTTTTTATCCTGAGTCCTTTTGTTTTTTTTCCCTGTGGCCAGCTGCTACAGAGATGCGGTCCATTTAGATGAAATGGGCTGAGCTGGGCCATTCAATATGTCAGCCAGGCACGCGTCTCTAAACACAGCATCCAGCAGGTACGGCTTAAAAAGAAAAGTCTGTTCGCAGAAGAGGCGGACTGGGTCTGAGAGCTGGGCGCAGGCTCCTGGGCCTGCAACCAGGGGGTTTCCTTGTTTGGGGCTGGGAGCAGCTCTCACCCTTTCTTTCTGCCTGTCTTCACCCTCATCCTGCCCCTCCCCTTCCTCTGCTGCCACCAGTTTCTAGCTCCATTGTTCCCTTAAGCCTCGCAGCCAATGTGTAGCCAGGCCCAGCACACTCCCCAGCAGCCAGCAACTTCCCCTGGAGCTGCTGCGAATAATTACAACCAGCTGCTCGGCCTGCAGGCTGGCCAGCTCTGCAAACAAGCATGGAACTGCCCCAGAGTTCCAGGGAGGCAGGCGACAGCCTGCTCTTGGCCTCAGAGAATCCTCCCCAGGAAGTGCCCGCACCCTCATAAGAACAGGGGCAGCCCCTTCGCTCTGCCCAGGCCCCCCAGACGGCCAGTGCCCACCCCATGGGTTTCTCCATGCTGGAGAGCTGCTTTATTCTTAATGGGAAGGTGTCTCACCTGTCACCTGGAAGTAAGTTCCTTCCCTTACTTACTTCCCTTGCTCCGTGGTCCACGCTGTGCCACCGGGAGCAGTCTTGCTGTTTCCTAGGAGGTCCCATTGGGGCCCTAGCATCTGGACAGTGGTCTAGCCAAAGTGTTTTGTGAAAGAGTCCAAGTGGTAAGAGGTAGGGGACTGTGTTCTTCCAGCCTGAGGCTAAAGGACAGTTGCTGTGGCTTAAAATTTTATATATATATATATATATATATATATATATATATAATCATTTAATCCGGGGGAGGATTATATAATGATATAATTTCTTACTGATATACATATATATATATATATGTATATCAGTAAGAAATCCAAAGGAGCCCAGCTTAGCATCCCTAAGGAGAGTGGTGGCTTGTGGGCAAGAGAGCGCCAGGACTGGCCTGTGCTCCGCCTCTGAGCCGCGGGTTCATTTTGAGGCCTTAGTGATCTTTCAGGCTTGGCTACAATGATGACTCTGATCCAAAATTAGGCTTTGAAATGTGTGACACAAGGCTGCCGGCCCCACCCACCGCCTCTCTCTCTGCCCTGCTTCTTCCCGAGCCTGGCTGCCGGCCAGATCTGGTCCTTCTGGCCCCGGGAGGGTGGCGGGGAGGGCCAGCCGCAGCCTTCTGTTTGCCTCGGCAGGGCTTTCGCGTAGGCGAGGGTGACTCGTGCAATTCAGGAAGAGGAGGGAGACTGATGTGCACCCCGCCCTCAAATCACTCATCCCGTCATGGCAAAAGCGAAGAGGACCCCGTTTGAGAGAGCAGGTGTGCCACCTCCGGCCACCCGTGTGGTTGCTGGCCACCTGTGCCTTCTGGCCCAGGGCCTCTGTGGTCCTCCAGCAGAGAGGGCCAGCTGGGAGGGCTGCTTTGTCGTGACTAGTAGCGGCCTCCAGGGTGGAAAGCAGCTGGGGGTCTCCTGTTGCAAAGGAGCTGCTCCTTTACCCGGCAGGAGAACCTTCCAAAAGGTTCCTTGGCCGTCGTGCCGTGACCAGCAGCAGCCAGCTGGCCCTCTGTTTTTGATTCAGTCTTGGGCAATCTCAGGAGAACTCTGCTTTGCCGAGTGGTGCCAGGCAGGGGCTACTTGCTGGGGAGGAATTATATTAACAACCAGGGCTGTCAGAGGGGGTTCAGAGGACTGGCGAGGTCATGGTTGACCGTGTGGAGTTGGTGCCTCGTCAGCGGGAGCGTCTGCGTTGGCTTCATCAGCTCCTGTCGTGCTTGCAGTTAAACTCAGTGGGAGTAGAGGTGGGGGAAGAACCAGTTTAAAATGCTTTCCCTTCTCGGCCCCATAAGCCTCGTTACACTTCAGAAGCACACACGGAACCGGTGTGTGTTGGGAGCCACATCCCTCGGCAGCTCTTCCAGTCAGGATATGACTGTGTGGCGGGACCGGCTCCGGCACTTAGCGCTGTCTGGAGGTCCCAGTGACTCAGGACTGTGATTTTCAGCAGGCTTTTCTCTAGGCTGGCAAGGAGGAGCAAACTTAAAGAGCAAGCAGCCATATCTGAGCTCTAGTCCCTGAGAACACCGAGGCTAAGCACATCGCTTTATTTCCTGGATGATCGTGCGAAGAAGGCGCTGAGAATTTTCTAGATCAGCCAGTGCAGGAAAAAAAAAAAAGGTATCTGAGAACAGAAAGGGGGCTATAAAAATGGAGCTGAGAGGGAGAAGCCCTGCATTTTGAGACAGGAAACTTGGATTTATTTTTCTATCTCTGTCCCCCTGATGATCTTCATGCACTTGGCAATTCCAATTTCTAGTGATGACTACATCTCTGTAATCTAGAACATCTCTGTACATCGTGTGTGTGTGTGTGTGTGTGTGTGTGTGTGTGTGTGTGTGTTAGGCAAGAGAAGCAGCACACAAAAATGTTAAAATAATATAGAGGCTGGACATAGAGGCAATATGCCTGTAATCCCAGTAGTTGGGAGGCTGAGACAGGAGGATCAGAGATTCAAGGCCAGCCTCAGCTACTTAGCAAGACTCTTCAGCAACCTATCGAGACCCTGTTTCAAAACAAAACATAAGCCAGGCAGGATTGGGCATGCTTGTAATCCCAGTACTTGGGAGGCAGAGACAGGAGGATCCAGGTTCTTGGCCAGCCTCAGCTACTTAGTGAGGCTCTCAGCAACTTAGTAAGACCCTGTTTCAAAATAAAGAATAAAAAGTAGGACCGGGGGATGTAGCTTGAAGGTAGAATGCCCCTGGGTTCAATCTCCAGTAGTGTATAAAATAAAAGAAAACAAAACAGGGTTGGAGGTTTAGCTAGGACCTCAGGCTTTGGAGCCAGAGACCAGAAGCCAGCCGTCACCTGCTTGCTCAGTGACGGAGGTAGGAGAGCTAGGAGGTAGAATATCTCTTGGTTCAAAATCCCCAGAACAAACACTCTCTCTCTCTCTCTCTCTCTCTCTCTCTCTCTCTCTCTCTCTCTCACATACACACACACACACACACACACACACACACACAGAGGCATTTTTAGTGAAACAAACTACTACCAGTACTAATAGCATCTTCTATACACTTTATATTTCTTTACATTAAAATGAACCATCCAATTGAAGTAAGTCTAATGAGATACTGGCAAATAGTGAATAAAGAGATGCCTACTTTTTCCAAGATCATTTTCATAGTTTTAAAGTACATAAGTTCTGTAATTTGTAAACCATGAGATAAGGTTTTGTTTTCCTACATCCAGGGGAGCGGGAAGGCTTTCGGGGCCCCTTCCAGCCTCTCCCGGTGCTTACAAAGATGTCCACGACGCCGGGATAAGGTATCGCGTGTCACTCTTTCCACCAACAGATGGAGAGACTGAAGCATGAAGAGGTGACGCCAGGTCACTGAGCAAGCAGGTGACGGCTGGCTTCTGGTCTCTGGCTCCAAAGCCTGCTCCAATTTGTCTCCTATAAACAGTCATCAATAACTTCATCTCCAGGCTGAGCGCTGCCGGGAGGACCTACAATGAACAACGCATTTGCGCCAATGAAGTCTCCTCTATCCTGGCGCAGAACACAGGGGGCCGAACAGGAAAGGAGGAGAAAGGAACAACTGTTAGGATTGGAGTCAGAAACCCCATCAAAGGCTGGTCTGGCAGTGAAATTCTAGAAATAAGAAGTAATGAATGTACGATCGGTCCACATCCACTAAAAGATCAAGATCATATAAATCTAATACCAAGACTTCCCAAACATTTATTTAAAAAATTTATTTTTGCTGCACACACACATATAATCCCAGTACTCGGGAGGCTGAGACAGGAAGACCGCAGGTTTGAGGCCAGCCTCAGCAACTTAGATTCAGCAACCTAGCAGGACCCTGTTTCAAAATAAAAAATAAAAAAAAAAGGGCTGGGTGCGTAGCTTGGAGATTAGAATGCTCCTAGGTCCAATCCCCAGTACAATAGTATGACACCATACATATATGGTTTCATACTTGGTGATATATCTTCTTTAATATTAGAACAGTACAGAGAAATAGGCTGATGCCAAAATAATTAAAATTTCATGTTAATGTTCATACGTTGTGACAATCATCATGTATAAATCGACTGATGTGTTTATAGCACATATCTATTGGAAAATTCAGATTGTGACTCATTTTTTCCTTTTATATACCATGTGCTCAAATATGTCCCTTTATCTCTTCGGATTCTAACGGAGATCTTCTCTTGTTTTGTGACCTTAGGAAGAGGTCAGAGCTTCTGTCTCCTACTCTGTCAACAGGAACAATCAGGCCAATACAGGTGTTTTGTTTTTGTTTTTGTTTTGCACAAAGACTTCATGTTTGCAATAGTTTTGAAAATACTCCTTGACACATACAGAGTGCTTAGTTAATGCTACTTTCTGTCTCCCCACCTGTGAATGTCTTCCTTATAAAGTGTTTTAATTATTGGAAGTGATTTCATATATACTGCACTCGGTTCTGTAGGGGAGCTAGAGAAGATGTACTTTGTTTTCGAACTATAGGAGAAATCCTGTCTCTGAAAGGCTGAGTAATTTGCTCAGAGTCACACAGCGAATTGGTTCAGAATCGAGAGCCTGGTGCCCTGATTCTTCGTGCTGGGGTCTTTCCATTCACCCTCCTTCATCACCACCACTGTCTCAGGCACCTGGCTTGAGGCCCGCAGACCCAATTCCAAGTCCCAGGATGCGGCTGCGGGGCGCCTCTCTCCACCCACCCTGCACCGCAGCCCCAGCTCCAACTTCTTCAGTAACCTCCCTCTCTCTCCGCTGGGGTCCTTGCATGTTCAGACTCAAAATGAATTTGGGGGAAATATTCTTTTAAATGAAAGAGGTTGGATTGCATTCCACGGTACATGTTATGTTGTTAAATATCTCCAGCATGATAAAACCATCCCAAATGTCACCGATCCCTGGGGGACTTATTAATAATTGAGCATTTTTAGTTCACTTAGGAATGCAGATTTCATTTAACAAGAGAATGTACACTAAATATGTCCATTATATTGCAGTTTGCGGCGGAATATGTTAGAGATCTCAGCTGGGTTTCTCCAGGACAGATGATAAAGTTAATGCAGGTATCAGTCTTCCCTAAAGACAGCAGAGCCAAAAGTAGCATCTGGGATTGGTTTATAGGGCTTGTGTTTATTAGGAGTGTTTATTAGAATGACTAATAATGGGAGAAATGACTTGGCAGGAGAAGGGGAAAGCCCAGAGAAATCAAAGGAAATGGGGTTATCCCCCCAAAACACGAAAGATCAGAGACCCAGGGTCTGTGGTGGAGCAAGCCCTCTGTCCCCACATTGATTCCGAAGATTCTTAAGGAACAGCCAAAGGAAAGTATTTTATATATGCCGCCCAATGGGAAATCCATTTACATTTTTATTTAGTTTACTTGAAAAAGATACATGGCTCTAATACATACCACACACACACACACACACACACACACACACACACACACACACGCTCTTACTTTTCTTTCTTCTTTCTTTCATTCTTTCTTTCTACTGGGGATTGAACCCAGAGGCAGGGCATTTTATATCCAAGCTATACCTCCACCCCTTTTTACTTATTTATTTTTTATTTTGAAACAGTCTTGCCAAGTTGCTGAGACTAGCCTTGAACCTGTGATCTTCCTGTGTACCACATACTAGGATTACAGGCACATGGTACAGTGCCTGGCTACAACTTTTGAAAAGTAAGGCTTTTTGTTTTGTCAAATGTCTGATTCTTTTTTTTTTTTTTCTGACTTTTTCTTCTCTACTTCCTGGGCAAAGCCAAATACTGACTATCAAGAGAAAAAAGAGGGATATATACATATTCCTCTTTCTCATATATATAGATATATGGAGAGAGTGAGGGAAGAAGAAGAAGGAGGAGGAGGTAGAGGGGGAGACAGGAAAAGTTGAAAAACAGTTGTCAATCTTCTTTGCATCTTATAGAGATTTACTGTTTTTTCCTAGGCCTCCCAAGAGGGTCCTTTTTAAAGATGATCAAGAGGAGGGTGAAATGGGCTGAGGTGGGGGGAGGAGAGAGAGAGAGAGAGAGAGAGAGAGAAAGAGAGAGAGAGGAATATGGGTAATATCCAGAAAATGTGGTAGATCCCAGCTTATCCATGGAGCTTTTCTAGCTAGCTGTGTCAACTGTGATCTTTCCTCATATTACCGCCCCTCCCCAGGCCCCTTTCCTAACCAACAGAAGTTTTTTTTTTTTTTTTTTTTTCAACCTTAGAGATTCCTTTAGCCTTAATGTTCTAGAAATCCAGGCTGGCAGCACAGAGAAAGCCCCTTCTCAATGGTCCCTTGGACATTTTTGTGGCCTTTTAGCAGAAAATGGCCACAGATCAATATCTTGCCCTTCTTGTTTTCCAAGTAGAAACGGAGTCTCGGCCCTGCCTCGCCTTTCCTCCCTCACTTCAAGCACCTGCCAACCTGATAACAGAGCCATAAATTTAGCTGTAAAAGCCCCAACAGAGGAGCAAAATCCTCTCCTATCAGGGTGGTCAGTGGGACAGGCTGTCACCAGGAAGCAGAACGGCCCAAGGTTGCTCTTGTGTGGAGTGTAACCAGCCCGGGTGGTGCCAGAGGTGATTGTGGCATGCAGTGGCAGGGGGTTACCATGGAGAGTGGCCTGGGCTAGGTTTTCAGCTTCCTTTCCCTCCCTCCCTCCCTTCCTTTCTTCCTTCCTTCCTCCCTTCCTTCCTTCCTTCCTTCCCCCCTTTCTTTCTCTTTCTTTCTTTCTTTCTTTCTTTCTTTCTTTCTTTCTTTCTTTCTTTCTTTCTTTCTTTCTTTCTTTCTTTCTTTCTTTTTTCTTATGGTATTGGGAATTGAACCCAGAGGCATTTACCTCTGAGCTACACCTCCAAACCGATTTTATTTCTTATTTGGAAACAGGGTCTCAATAGGTTGCTGAGAGCCTCACTAAATTTCTAAGGCTGTCCTTGAACCACCAATCCAGTCGCAGCCTCCCAAGTACTAGGTTTACAAGCGTGCACCACCACTCCCAGCTCAGCTCTTAACTTTTACCACCATGTTATTGGGGTTCAAGGTCTAGCTAGTTGGAACTCCTGGCCTGAAAAAGGCGTGTGTGTATGTGTGTGTGTGTGTGTGTGTGTGTGTGTGTGTGTGTGTGTATGTCTGGGCATTGCCCCAAAGTGTCCTTCACAACCAACACTTGGCTGTGGTTAGATGGGGCCAGGAGACTTTCCTGTAGAGACTCGGACCCTGGTCTCAGGAGAGAATTGATGCGGATGAGGAGAAAAGGGAGAGGAAACAAGAGTGCGGCTGGGGCTTGGCGAGCTGTTGTCACAGAGCCTCACAGAATGAGGGCAAGAGGGGCGGAGCTGCAGAACAGCCTGGACTCAGAGGACAGAAGATGAAGGGGGAGAGATGACGTTGAGCCAACTGGCTTAACAAGCTTGGTTGTCCCGAGTGCTTTCATTAGCCGCTGGTTTTCTTATTCTGAAAGGGGCTGTTGCTTTGTTTTCCTGCTATGAACCAGCTCGTCCCAGATGACAAGTGTGTGTTGGACTTTACCATGTATGGTGTTTCCTCATTTTACCTTAACATGCACACACACGCACGCACACACACACACACACCACCACCATCGACACTATCAACCTGGTAGCTTGAAGAATTGCTTTGCTCTGTGTCTAAAAATCTAGAAAACTCTGGTTTACTGTCAATGCTGATCCATCGAGCTTCAACTTATCACCAAGTGGGATCGCACTCCCTGTGGACCAGATGAGGTTTCAGATGCAGACTGTGGAGTCATAGCAGATAGGACATGGTCTCTTTCTTTAGCAGGATTAAAGGAAGTTGTGTGTGTGTGTGTGTGTGTGTGTGTGTGTGTGTGTGTGTGGTTACCTGGTTCAGTCATTTTCTATACTTCAAGTTTCTGATATAGAAAGTCTTTGAAATTTCTCGGGGGTCTAAGTATGATCACAAAAAATATCCTAATCTAGAAGGAACAGGGTCCAACCAACTTGTTGCATAGATAATTAAATCGTGGCCCTGAAAAGTTAGAAAGATTGAATGTGGGTCACCCAGCTGGTCAAAGATCCAGGATGGAGGGTGGACCTTTGAGCTCCTCTTCCTGTATACTTTCTACCCAGGCTGGATTCTAGACCTGTTTTTGCAGAATTTCCTGTAGGCTTTGTACTCAGCTGGAGGCAATAAATCATATTATGGGTTTATGTATCCACAGTCTTTATCAGTCAAGTGCTCCCCAGCCCTCTCCACTCTCCCACTGTGACAGAGCCACATATGAGCACAGGAACATGGCGGGAACACTGTGCCCTCACAGTCCACAGTACTTATTCATGCAAGGGCTTTTTTGTCTCTTTGTCCTAAGGTTAGTTTCTCTTTGACCTCAATTTCTTTTTTATCTGTGCCTATTCACTTATATTAGTTGGTATACCCACACTTATATAACTCACCTTTACATTTAGGAAACTCTAGCATAGCTAAACGCAACTCATGGTACCTGGAAAATAACCCAAGTTTGGGTAATATTTATTTGCCTTCTTCCCACAATGATCATATGATGAGGGGGACTTTTAAAATCATGTCAGTATCAAATTCCTTCCTCCCTTCCTTCCTTCCTCCCTTCCTTCCTTCCTTCCTGTCTTTCTTTTCTTTGGTACTGGGGATTGAACCCAGGGACATCCTACCTCCAAGCTACTCCCCCAATTCTTTTTATTTTTTTGTCTTGAAACAGGGTCTCCCTAAGTTGCTGAGGGTCGCACTGCATTGCTGAGACTGGCCTTGAACCCACGGTCCTCTTGTCTCAGCTTCTCAAGTACTGGGATTATAGGTGTTGCCACCATGTCCGGCTACAAACCTCTCTTTGAAGATGAAGTTAAGTGACTCCCTGAGGAATCATGGGCAGATCTGGGAATGGCATGGCTTCCTGAGAATCACTGATAGTTCTTCTTTCCATCATACCACAAACACGAGCTGCCAAAATCTGGGTTTGTATCCTCTCCTTACTCCTGCCCAAGCCCTGGCAGAGAAACCAATAGACAAATAGATGGATGCACACTGAAAGGGCACACAGAAGACCAGAGACAGCTGGTCAACCCAGCCAGGTGATTCCATGTACTAATCCACACACACTTCAAATGACGTGAAATTAAAAGTCTAGCTTCTGAGTTGCATTAGCTACTTCTCAGTGCTCAGTAGTCACAAACAGCTAGTGGCTGTCATATTGGAACAGATATGGCACATTTCTGTCATAGCAGAAGCCTCTAAACCTTAGTCTACCAGGACCTAATAATGATTATTACCATTTATCGAGCACCAACAGAATACCCAGCCCTGTCATTGGCATGTATTTTTTTTTTTTACCAATTATTAGTCTTCATAAAGCTCATTGAGTATTGCTACTTGCACTTGATAGAGGAAGAAACTGTTATTTAAATTCTGAATAATTTTTTTGAGGTACTGGGGATGAAACCCAGGGGCATTCTATCTCCGAGCTACACCCCAGACCTGTTTTTTATTCTTCATTTTGAAACAGGGTCTCACTGAGTTGCAAAGGGCCTCACTACGTAGCTGAGGCTGTCCATGAACCACGATCCTCCTGTCTCAGCCTCCCAGATGCTGGCATTACAAGTGTGTGACACCATGCCTGGCTAATTCTAAATAATTTAATATCTCTTCAGTAGTCAATAGCAGACATATGAACTCAGGCCGGGCGTGGTGGCGCACACTTGTAATCCCCACGCTTGGGAGGCGGAGACAGGAGGATCGTGCAGGTTTGAAACCAGCCTCGCTGGCTTAAGAGACCCTGTTTCAAAATAAAAATATATATAAAAAAATAGGCCTGGGAGTATAGCCCAGAGGTAGAAGGGTTTCCAGAAACTCTAGTAATACCAAAAAAAAAAAAAAAAAGAAATATGAACTCAGATCTGCTAATGGCACAGTATAATATGACTTCTATTTTCCTGCAAGGTGAAATAAAGACGGCTAACAATACAGCACACATTTGTTGAGCACCTACTATGCAACAGACACTGTATTAATGAGGGGCATACATAAATCACAGAATCTTCTATAAAGCAGGTATCATTGTTATCCCCATTTCACAAATGTAAAATGAGTATAGAGAAGTTGAGAAATTTTTCTATGGTCACCCACTGAGTAAATGATGGAGTCAGGATGTGAACCCAGGCAGTCCATCACTCGAGTGCGAAGTCACTGCACCACCCTGCTGAGCAACGGGAAGTCGCTTCTCTGTCATACAGAAGGCAAGGACGGACCTGTGGCCGGGGCTAGCTCTTCTCTGCTCACGGATTCTCTCCTGGTGCTGACCATCGGATGCCTCAGCCAGAAGGCTCTGCTCGCTTCCTCTCTACTGCTGGCCAGCAACGTCTGTGTCTGTCTCTGCCAAGCTGACAGCTAGACGTCACCGTGAGAGAGCTTCCCGGGAAAGTCTTGGATGGGGGCTTTGGCCTGCTCGGTGGAGCTGCACCCTTGGCTCAGCACAGGGCATCCCGAGAGCATCCTATTGACATTCCCTCGTGCTGTGCGGCCGGCCCCATCGACATCCTTCAGCCCAGATGGCTTCATTCCAAGGTACAAGGGTGAACCTCTCTAATCCTTTAAGCAAGTCTGGCAGGCCAGCCATATGAACTGGGGCATGAAGTCGGCTGTGGTATTTGTAGCACTTGTCCGGCCTGTAGAGTTTTATTTCCTTTGGTCTAGAACCAGGTGCCACATGAACACCATATTCTACATGTCAGCCCTATCAAGATATTCCGATTTTGGGTTTTTTTTCTATTCCATTGCTTTGATATTTCTTGAGAAAGACTGCTAACTGAGAAGTGAACTTTAATGGATGTTTTTAGTCCTTGTTTCAGTAATGAAATTTGTTAGGTTTTTTGTTAGCATTTAATCTTGGTCCTTCTTTTAAAACAATGTTTTTATACCCTTAGCAATATTACAGTTCTCACAGATAGGCTGCAATCCTTTGAAGGCTGTTTCAAGTAAGGAGGCTCAACAGTCACCATAGGAAAATTCATAAATGACTTTAAGAGCATCGTGGCCAGTGGGATTTGAAGTTGGAAGTCTCTCCCTGAGACCTGGACACTTAGGGTCCTTTATATACTCGGGAACAAATCAATACTCCAGCCAGCCTCCAATCATGAGTGTGTCTACTGGCTGTGCAGATGCTGGCAAGTGACTGGCAGCATCTTTTGGGATCCCATAGAGCTCTTTACGTTAGGTCAGTAACCGGCTGTGTGGAAGTCAGCTCCCATTATCAGAGACTTTTGTAAAGCTGGTAGATGTGGCGCCTTCCGCTACATGACGTACGACAGGTACCACAGAGAGGTCCTCTTGTGCCACCGCTGCAGCCCGGCACACGCAGCTGTCTCGCAAGGGAACAAGGGGCCTGACTGTGCAACGTTTGATTTGCCAGGAGGCTGCCTGAGTTTTGTGACAATAAAAAAGCAGCAGGAAGTGTGTGAGAGCTATCTTATCGGTTTCCAGCCTTTTTCCCTTCCAGTAGGATGATGAACTTGAGATCTTGCTGTCTTTCTTTGGCTACCCACGTGGTAAGAATGATGCATACAGCTTCTTCCTTTTATTTCTTTTTCTTCTTTCCTTTCTCCCTCCTCCTCCTCCTCCTCCTCCTCCTCCTCCTCCTCCTCCTCCTCCTCCTTCTTCTCTCTCTCTCCTCTCTCTCTCCTCTCTCTCTCTCTCTCCCTCTCTCCCTCTCCCTCTCCCTCTCCCTCTCCCTCCCTCTCCCTCTCTTTCTTCTTGTGGTACTGTGAATTGAACTGTGGGGTGGGGATTTCCACCTCTGAGCTACACTCTCAGCCCTATTTTATATTTTATTTTGAAGCAAGTTTTCTCTAAGTTGCTGAGGCTAGTCTTGAACCCGTGATCCTCCAGTCTCAGCCTCCCATCTACTTGGGATTACAGGAGTATGCTATCGCTGCGTCTTCCTTTGCAATGTGAAAATTTCCTAGGATGTAGGGTCGTCACTGTATAGTTCATGATTCCACTTCAAGCTTTCTTCAGTAGGGCAAATTTACATCTTTAAATTACATTCGCATGGATACATCCCCATTGATGGAATGTACCCAAGTACAAGCCAGTTGGCTATTTAGGTGGAGTATTGGGAAGAGGATTTAAGAACTGGTTGGGCAGCCAGACTGGATTACCCATTCAAACTCTGACAGGCTCTGACTCCAGAACGTTCTCTACTTTGCAAAGGTCCATATCTGTACTGTTCTACTCCTTAAACAGACCACGTTTTATCCTTCTCAGAAGCTTTGCCCATCCTGTTTCTCCCCAGCGCCGCCCCAAAATATCAATACTCCCATCTTCGTACATGGCTAATGTAGACTTAAAAGTGGTTTCGATGTTAGTTGAAAGGCCTTCTTCTTAGGGTAGGTCGTGATGGCACACATCTAATCCTAGTACTTGGGAGACTGAGACAGGAGGTTCTCAGGTTCAAGGTCAGCTCAAGGTAGCTTGGCCAGATCTAAAAATTAAAAGAAGTCTTCAGGTACAGCTCAGCCATAGAATGCCCCAGGGTTTAATCTCTAGTACCACCCAAACCAGATAAACTAACCATGGAACTTTCTTCTTAGGCCATTTCTTATCCCTCTGCCAATGAATGTACACTAATTTACTCTTGACCTCTGAATCCATTGATTTTTCCATAGTGTATAGAATTTATAAGTATACTACACTCACTTGTGGGTTGGTTATCTGCAGTTGTTTTATTCATTAATGTCTGGTTATACTTAGTATATACAGATACATAAATAATTTTAATGTCTAGCTGACTGAATGAATATGAAAATCAGATTAAAGTCACTTACAGAATGCAAACTCTAGAATTTTTTAGCTGAAGGACATATTTAGGGTCACTCTACTCCATTGCTTAACAGTGATGTATAAATGCCTTCAGTTTCTTCTATTTCCTTTCCAAACCTAATGGTTGAGCTACGTAAAATTTTAAGTTCTAGATGGTTATTTTGACCAGGTTACACATTAGGACTTGTGTACGGCACCATCAGGAATCCTAGCCAAAGGGAGAAAAGAGGTTTTTTTTTTGGTTTAGTTTGCTCCTCAAACACTATCCGGGCCTTGGGCATCTACTGAGAGCTTATCTCTTCCACATCATTTGGGATAATCTCATCCTCTTTCAGACTCCGTGTATCGCGGCTGTGTGTCTGCAGTGGGTGGACCCTTGAGGCCTTCCTCTGCTCCTGTGGGTGGAAAATGACCCTGCCGTCTGGCTTGTGGTCACAGCGGTGCGCTCCCCAGGTGGGGGCTGGTCACGTTGAGCATGGTAAGACCAGAGCAGAAGGCACCATTGACCAGATGCCTGGAGAACACAGAGGGAGGAAATCAAGGTCCTGAAAATAGAAATCACATAAAAAAATAGATGACGAGTTGATAATGCCTTGAGGCCTTTGTTCTGGAACATTCTGGCACTATAAAGGGAAAAGCGACAGTACCACGTTCTTGTGTGAAGCCTGAATTGGTTTTCCTTCAAGAGTTCTTCCCAAAGGAGGCCTTGTGGGTTGTGGCTAGCTCTGTTTTCCATTTTTATCTAGATTCATCCTTTAACGCAAATGTTATTTTTTTTCCTCTCAAGGATCGCTGTATCATCACATTAACAATGAGATAAACAAACCTGATAAAAATTCACTGAAAACAGTGACTGTGGTAATTGCGTATTCCTGTCCTAGGTATCCCCTTTTTTGTTCTCAATTAAAAAGCAGTTCCAGCAGTTGTGTATGCTGTATCATTTGTTCACCTTAAATAAATACTTTCGAGATCTAAAAATATAGCAGAAATAAAACTTTCTGAAAAAAAAAAAAAAGCTGCGATTCAGTATCACATCAAAAGTCAGAAGCGGATTTCCGGGATCAGGATGGATTTAGGAGGTGCAGGTTTCCTGATAAGTCAGTTCCATCATGGACCTGGACTGGGGGCATCTGGGGATCTGTACCAGCAAAACGTCTAAGACCTCAGATATTTCAGACTTGATTAGACTTGAAAACGTGAGTTAAAACTAAACTCACTGGCAGAGAGTTCATGAAAGTAAAGATTCAAGTAGCATCTGGGTGCCTCACGACCGTTATCGAGTAATACATTTAAGTTCTTTCTGCTTAAATTAAACATGCTTTCTAAGCGGGGCCAATAGTGAGAACGTGTGAAATCCTGAGTAGAGAGTGGGCGCAGGAGAATGAGTTTGCCGTTCCTAGGGACCTGGGCTCAGTGATGGGTTAACCAGGGGAATGTCAGAAAGGAGGGAAACAGCCTGCCTACTTCAGCATTCACACCTGTTCCAAGGAGCAGAAGGGTCTGTCCCCATAGTGACCCTGTCTCCCGACGCCACCCCTGGCTTTGCAGGAGCAGGCAACTCTCAGGAAGACTGGGAGATTCGACTCGGACCTCCTTCTCTGCACCCACGCTTCCCCCATGACATGCTGAAACCCGCACATCAGACAAACTCGTAATGACCAAACCCAGTGACAGTGCTGGGGATTTTACGCCTGGGCCAAGTGCCAGGGCCGATGCTGGAGAGGAGGTGCGGGCAGGGCGGGGATGCCCTACCCTCAACCCTATTTGAAAGCAAATATTAGGGCTACTGGTAATGCAGCGATGCCGGGGGACTCTAACTGGAGGCTTTCCCTAGATCTTTCAGAGGTAGTGTCTTTGGGGAGGTCAGGAAGCAGCTTTACACCCCTGGACTTAAATGGAATCAACAGAGGTGACCAAAAGGGCGGGAACCAGGCTGCCAGTTCCACTTTGGCCAGTGGAAGCTTCGTGGCTCTTCTGAGTGTTGCTGGATTAGTCATCTAGCCCGCATCAAACATGCCCAAAGGTGGTTTTGTTTTGTTTGTTATCTCACTCAGTGTTTCTGAAGGTCAGGAATTCAGGGATGGCTTAACCACATCGTTTGCTATAGGGTCTCTTGTGATGCCAAGACATTGTACAGTGCTACAGTCATCTGAAGGCTTGGCTCGCAGCATTAAGGGATCTGCTTCCCTGTCATGTACGTGGCTGGTGGCTTCAGTTCCTTTACACATGGACAACCCCATACGGCTCCGGAGTAGCCTCAGGACACGGTGCACAGCTTTTCCCAAAATGAGTGACCGAAGAGAGGTATAGGAAGAAGCTGCCATTTTATTTATTTCTTTTATTTATTTATTTATTTGTTTGTTTATTTTTTTATTTTTGTGTGTGGTATTAGGGGTGGAACCCAGGGGCTTTTCTATTCCTAGACCTATTTTATACTTTATTTGGGAACAGGGTCTCACTAAGTTGCCGAGAGCCTCACTCAGTAGCCGAGACTGGCTTCGAACCTGTGCGATCCTCCTGTCTCAGCCTCCCAAGTGCTGGGAAGCGGCCATGTTAATAGGGCAGTGGACCGACTTCACAGGACGTGCGTGCCAGGAGACCTGGCTCACCTTGGAGGCTGGCTACCACCGCTTCCTATGAGCTCTACCTCTGCTCCTGAGAATCTGCCATGGAGAATCACTCTGCCCAATACCTGAACTCCCCAGAGCACCACAAATCTGTTGTTCATGGAGATGCTTGAGCGTCTTTTTATTTTCCTACCTGTCTCAAGCAGGTGGCTGCTCAGTGTTACACCCCAGCTCCCACACCTCTGCTTGGCTTGAGGGAGGTGGGGATAGTCAGAAAAGCTACCAATCAGCTAGGTGCAGTCCCAGCTTAGAGCAAAGCCCAACCCAGCCTTACAGAATCTTCTCGCTCTACAATGGGTGGTCGGTGGCCCCAAAGACCTAACAACCTATTTAAGCATCTGAGTCATACCTGGAATGCTCTGGGGAGAATTCGGCCTCCCTTGAATTCTCCTCTTTTCTTGGAGGGAATTAAGCTTGCTGGTTAATATAAGAACAGAGGAGCTAATTGTTAGTCGCTGGGTTTACCTGTGGAACCCAGTGGTGGGTTATCTGTGGAAACCCTGGCAAAGTTCCATTATTTTCTGTAAGACAGTTGAATCTCGTTTTACCTCCAAGGTTTCAACTTTTAAATGTACGGAAGAGAGATACAACATGCCGGACGGTTGATATATACTGTCCCCCTGGGAAGTAGGTATAGTGGCCCCCATTTTACAGGGAGGTTCATGATTTTCCCATGACAGAGCCTGGATCCTGAGTGTGTCTGACTTCAAATCCCATGAAGCAGTACTCTCTCAAGTGCCCCAGCAGAGGAGGAGCATAAATCCAAGAGAATGAACCAGAGAGGAAGGAGAGGAGGACCACCGAGGAGGCCGAGAACAGAGCTCCCGGTTGGGGCTGCCCTCCAGCTAGAACTTCTCTGTCGAGGAAACCGGGATGCCAGGTCTGCGTCAGGCGCTGACTGCGCATGCCCTCCTCCGCCTCCCCCTCCTCCAAGGAGAGCCGGCTGTTAATAACAGTGGTTGCTCTAAGCCAGCCCTCCTGCTAAGTTAAACACCACTTTAACAAAGTCCTCACAACATTCCTACGAGGAAAGCATCGCAGCCCGCATTTGCAGGCCGGGGAGGCAGAGGGGTGGAGGGTTTCTTCACCCCTCAAGGTCACAAAGCCCAGCTGCCCCTGCGCACGTTCCCGCCGGGCTCCCGACAGTCAGGGCCGCCAGGGCTCTGCACAGACACCACGTTCTGCAGCCCGAGGTTGGGGGTCGCACGACCGCGTGGCGCGCTCATCTTCTCCAGAACTGACAGCGCCGCCGCGGCCCCTCCTGGAGGCAGGCTCAGGGCGCCGCCTCTTTTGGGGAACCCAGCCCGCAGGCAGGTCCCCAGTCCTCTGGGGGACACTGGTGCCATCCCCAAAGCTGGGCTGCGCCTTCCCAAGCCCGCGGCAGCCAGGCTGGGCGGGAGGCGGCCAGGCCCCTTGGCGGTGGCACTCCGCACGGGGTCCCCACTCGCCACCCGCGGGTGGGTGTGCGGTTCTGGGGGGAGCCGAGGACGCAAGGGATGTGGAGAGGACACCCGGCTCCCAGCCGCCCAGGCCCGGGAGGCTTTGTGTATTTGGGACCAGAATCCCCACCTCCCATCCTTGCCCTCTTCCCCCCCGGGACCCAAGTCCCAGCGGAGTATCCAGCAATTAGCAGCGCGCCGGGCGCGGGTGGGGGCGGCGGACCCCTTCCCGGACCCGCCGCGCTCCCGCCTGCGCTGCCTTCGTGCGCCACCTACCGGCCGCGCCGGGCAGCGCGGCGCCCCAGCGCTGTTCCTAGGCAGATCTTCAGCTCCGTGGACAATAGACAATGGAATTTTTTTTTGAACAATGATTTATTTGGGAGGGGGGTGTTAGGAGGGAGGAGGGGAGGGAGGAGGGAGAGAAGGAGGAAGCAGCAGCGTGTTTGTCATCGCTTTAGAAAAAAAATCTCTGTTCTATCATTGTTTCTGCATATCCATTATATTGGGGACAAAAGAATCCCGTTCTGGAACAACAAAGCCAAGGGAAATGTTTTCTGTGGCTGACATTTAATTGTATGCGCAAGGTGCTACATTATCGTGGGGAGAGACAGTAGAATGGAGGAGGGCACAGCAGTTTCCGCTCAAAAGCCTGACTTTTGTGCTTTAAGAGTGAGCCGTGTGCCCCCTCTTCTACTGCTTTCTGTATCCCCGTGCATGTTACACACTACACACCGGTCTACATTTCTAGAGAGTTTTCCAGCCCCTCGCCAGGATTCCATGTGGGTTAATTTTACCCCACCCCACCCCCAGGGTCCAGTCTTCTACAGCTAACAGGGATAATCGGGTTTTGCTGTACAACCTCCTTACATGGTCCTTACTAAAAAGGATCCTAATTTTTCCAAGCTGTTAGAGACCCTGGAGAATATCCAGTCCAACCCTCTCGTTTTACAGATGAAAGAGGTAGAATGCTTATCCAAAGTCACCCAAATAATTAGACATGGAGAGACGGGAGCAGATCTGTTTCCTAATCCTTGTCCCCGTGACCTGTTGTTTAACGTTCGGGTACCTAGCACTTCCTGACTCGCCCACCCTCCTGGCCTCCTTTCTGGAAGGAGACACCCCTTTCCCCTGGGTGTTGTTGCACAGGATGGGTGGTGAAGATGTGGGTGGGGTCGGAGTGCGAGCTGTGGGCTCAGTGGCACCCCCATTCACTCTCCTTCGCTTTATCCCCTCTGAAGGGTCCACAGGAGCTGAGTGTGGGTGTCAGCACTATTCATTTATTTCATTATGTTTTCATCATAAGTTAATATGTAAAACCTACTGCAATCATTCACAACTCACCAGAAAACCTTTTTTTGAGGCCAACCTGGCTACTGGGACCTAAGAACCAGGTACGCCTTCCATCTTTGGAACTGAGCTCAGTCGTCTCCCCGCAAGGATAGTTCGTTCTGGCGAACTAGGATAATACAGATTTTTTTTTTTTTATTTTAAGGCTTAGGAAAAATCCTCAGGGGAGATGCAGCTAGCTGACCATGCTGTACAACAGACAGTTTTCTTATGTCGTCTTTCCAAACATCCCACGACAGACGGTACTCCCCTTTAAGCCCTTGGTGTGTCCGCTGGCGGAGATGGAAGCATTTTCAAGTCTTAGATGAGAAAGCAGCTCAGTAAACATCTTTGCACATCAGAAAGAAGTCAAGTCATCATAGCGGCCTGCTTGCTTTAAAGGTTGTTCAGGCTGTTCAAAGCAAACAGACTAATCTTACAGTCTGCAGACAACTAGACAACAAGCAGACACAATTTCAAAATAAAAGACCAGAACATTTCCTAACTCTTTAAACTGTCTTTTAAAAGCCTAAGCGAAGGAGAAAACAAACTTGGATTGCAAGCGTCCCTGAACATTTTTCTGCTGGGTTTTGGCACTACGTGAGCTTTGGTTTATATAGGAGTCTTGTGACATATTAACAGGGAACTCGGGTCTCTCTCTAGATCTCCTAGTTTTTCTTTGTTTGTTCCTTACCACCCTCCTCCCTGTACTGGGTAAGTGACTCATCCTGTTTCTCCAAAAGGACCCGCAGTTCAATGATACACACACACACACACACACACACACACACACACACACACACCACTTACAAACACCTTGTCTCCAGGATTTTGTGAGATTCGGATATGATCGGGTACAAAAGCATAGGTGAAATGTGATGCTTTCTGTGTCTCTTTCTTTTTCTGGATGTGAGGTGTGAGTCCCGATGCATTCCAGAGGCTTCCAGAATGAGATCATTAACTGATGCTCTGTCCTGAAAGTTCTGTGCAGCGATTTGGCCCATTTTTTGGACGGGCACTTGAGGTCACCCCTCGGGCACAAGGGTCACGTCAGTGTTCAAATATCCCAATCCCATCTCAAAGAATGCTCTTGCTTCCTGTCGGAGTCTGGTAGATGCTAGAATCCTGGCGATTCATTGCTTCCCCGATGTCCTTATTTGGTAGCATGCAAATAAAAACCATCATTTTCAGATTTAGATTTTTCTCAAACCGTGGTGCGAGCAGCTATTTTTACTTTTGCTTCAGTCACCATGCTCTGTAGTAGAAAGCATCTTTAGAGTTGTAAAAAACTGGTGTTTTTTTTTTTTTCTTTTTCCATTTGCAGCCTAAATTCAAATATGGAATACGGCAGCTAAAGTACTCTTCGGGTCAGAGATATGGGGAGGCAAGTAACAAAACTGAACACTTGGGGCACATGGCCTTCATTTCCATACATTTAGGGGCTCCTCGTCACCACCTTCACACGCACTTAACAAGACTACCCATGAGATTTACATAGCACCTGTTTCCGTAGCACCTCTGCTCTCATTTGAATTTGGAATGTTCCCCAGAAAAGCTCCTGTATTGGCAATGCCACAAGATTCAGAGGAGGGGTGTGGTTGGGGGAGGTGGGTTTCTCCCTCGGTGAGGACAAAGTATGTCCCTGGCTGCTTCTTGTGTCTCTTTCTGTTTCCAGCGGCCATGGGACACTTGCCTCTGCCTTGCTGGGTTGCTGCCACCACAATGTTTCTGCCTTGGAGCTGGCCCACCATGGACCGAACCTTGAAACTGTGAGTCTAAATCAGCCTTCTCTCCCCTTCCTCCTCCTCCTCTTCTTCCTCCTCCTCCTTCTTTTTTTCAGTACTGGGGGTGAAACCCAGGCACATTCTAACTCTGAGCTACACTCCCAGCCCTATTTTTATTCTTTATTTTGAAACGGTTCTCACTAGGTTGCAGAAGGCCTCATTAAATAGCTGAGGCTGGCTGTGAACCGTGATCCTCCTGTCTCGGCCTCCCAAGTACTGGGATCACAAGCGTGCACCACCACGCCTGGCTAAATCTTTCCTTCTCTAAGGTGCTCTTGTCAAGTGTTTTGGTCACAGTAATGAAAAGAGCCGACTAACCCCACCTTCTATTAGGACATCTTAAGGGATTTGTAGGCTTTCTACTGGAGTCCATTGAGATGCTATTTTACCTTGCCAAAAATGAAGCCTAACCAGCTGGCTGGTGTCTTCATTAGAGGTCTGTGAGGTGCATAAACCTGGGCTTGGCTGCACAAGAACAAATGCC
>NC_137791.1:13730682-13891943 GCF_963383645.1 Muscardinus avellanarius
GTCTTACAGAAAGCTTGAAAACCTAACAGAAAGTTTAAAACTTCTTTTACTTAATAGTTCTCCTTTGACATTCCTTTCAAGGGAGAACTTCAAAAGTGAAAGAAAGCTGGCTGTGGGGCGTGGTGGCGCACCCTTGTAATCCCCACGCTTGGGAGGCGGAGACAGGAGGATCATGCAGGTTTGAAGCCAGCTGTGCTGGCTTAAGAGACCCTGTTTCCAAATTTTAAAAAAAAGTATAAAATGGGTCTGGGAGTGTAGCCTGGAGGTAGAAGGGTTTCCAAGAACCCCAGTACCACCAAAAAAAAAAAAAAAAAAAAAAAAAAAAAAGGTGAAAGCAATGGAAATTAAATTTTTTTTTTTTTCACTTCTGGAGATGGAACTCAGGGGCATTTGACCTCTGAGCCACACCCCCTGCCCTATTTTTTATTCTTTATTTTGAAACAGGGTCTCACTGAGTTGCAGAGGACCTCACTAAGTAGCTGAGGCTGTCTGTGAACCTAGATCCTCCTGTCTCAGCCTCCTGAATGCTGGGATTACAAGCCTGCGCCACCACGCCCGGCAAAAATATTTGTATTTTTATGCAAAAAATTTAAAATTTGTTTGTTCTGCTGTGGTTCCTGCCCTTTTCGTCCTGTTCCTTTCTGGCTTTCCAAATCGTCTTTGTTCTTTGTGACTGGGCTTACGTCCCATCACGCCTTGAAGTGGCCACTCTCTCTGGAACATTACCTAGAGGACTGATTTTGTGCACTCAGCGAGCACTGTCTCATGCCCTTTCTTCTAGCCTCTGAAGTTTCACTCTAACTGGGACCTGCTTATCTTTCTCAGCACCGGTCCTGGGTGGTGAGCTTCTTGCAGATGGTTGATTCATATTCCGAGTTTCTCCCAAAGTGTCTTGCACAGGACTTAACTCACACAAGGGAGAGCAGCTAAAAAGGAAGATAAGATGGAAATAGCCAAGCCATTTTCATCACTGGCAGAAAAACGACGGGTCCGGAGTTTTGTTCCTGGGTGTGTTGAATTGGAGGGGATGATGGAGAATGTGTTTTCCACAGGACTGCATGTCTGGAAAGCGTCCTGTGAGGCCATCTTGCCCAGTTTCCCGACTCTGAGTCATTTAAGGCCAAAAGTGATCTTTCCGATATTTAAGGAACCAGAAACAGAATCCCCTTTCGGCTCATGGAGTTTCAGGGTCGCACCGACTCTCTCCATGATTGTTGTCCTGCCTGTCACTTTAGGTCAATGTCCTGAAATTGTAATTTCTCTTAGTACCTCCAATCGTGCATGTTTAAAACAGGTCCTTGGCCAGGGAGTGGTGGTGCACTCTTGTAATCCCAGCTCTTGAGAAGCTGAGACCGGAGGATCGCAGGTTCGAGGTCAGCCTCAGCAAGTAGTGAGGCTCTCAAGATGAGAATCAACCTGGTGAGACCCTGTTTCAAAACAAAAATAGAATAGGGCTGGGGGTGTAGCTCAGAGGTAGAATGTCTCCGAGTTCAATCCTTAGTAACTTCCCCCCAAAAGGACATAGGTTCTTGGATCCAATCCAAAGAATAATGTCAAGAATAACCTAAAGACATAGGTTCTTGGATCTAATCCAAAGAGAGTGTGTGTGTGTGTGTGTGTGTGTGTGTGTGTGTGTGTGTGTGTGTAATATATATGTGTGTAATATATCCCAGGTCATTCTGATACATATGATCTGTGGAATATATTATGAGATAAAAACTGCTCTTATTTAATTTTTTTAAAGTTTTAGTTTAATCATATTCATTCTAGGACCATTTTCAGTGAACATCGAAAAATAATCAGCTCACTGTTTTCCTTAATAATTGTGTGTCCTTATATGACTATTTTTAGCCTCATCTACATTTGTGCTCTATATCAAGTTGAACTTGCTATTTAACACTTACTTATTAAATACCAATTGCAGGCATCATAGTTTAAAAAAATGAATGAGCTAGCCGGGCGTGGTGGACACGCTTGTAATCCCCGCGCTTGGGAGGCTGAGACAGGAGGATCGCACAGGTTCGAAGCCAGCCTCAGCTACTTAGTGAGGCTCTCAGCAACTTAGTGAGACCCTGTTTCCAAATAAAATATAAAATAGGTCTGGAAGTTTAGCCTGGAGGTAGAAAGCCTCTGGGTTCCACCCCTAGTACCTCCAAAAGGAAAAAAAAAAAAAAGAAAAGAATTAGTTAAGTAATATGATAGCTAGTCCTCCTTCTTCAAAAGCTCAGAGTATAGCAGGAGAGAAAAAAACTTTGATCAATGATGACGGTGGTGGTGACCTTTCGTCTGAAGCCCGTAGACTTTGCACGTATTGTGCCAGTCCAGCAGCACAGGGCCATGGGGTCAGCTGCCCATGACACTTGGCAGAAGTGTAGATTGTTGTATCTCTCTGCCCTGGCTCCTGATTTTGTGCCTCGAGGGCTGAGGAAGTGACTGTGCCATCACCCACCACTTCAGCAGCTTCTAGAAACACTAGCATGCTTCTAGAAGCCAGTCATCATTTAAATACACCTTGTTGAACGCTCAGGAGGACTAGTGCTCTGTACCGTGTTTGAAATGGACATCGCACCCTCTTCTATGGGGCAGGCTTTTCCATAATAATGCTACTGTCCCTCTTCATTCACTTGGGTCCCTTTGATTTCACTGACACCCGGCACTGGTGGTGGTGTGTCCTCTCCACCCATGAAATAAATATTTGGTGACTACTCTAATGGGCAAGGCATTTGCTAATTGATGTAGAGAGTATAAAAATGAAAATTAAATACAGGTTTTACACTTAAGAAACCTACCGTCAAAGATCGGGATACATCATGTGATAAGTACCCCGCCACAAGTAGAAGGTAAACAAATATACTGATGGATTGCTTCCGGCCAGGAAGAGGATCGAAGGGGTGAAGGCTGTGGGAAGGGGATGCTGTACCTGGGGGAGGTGAGCTCAGATTTGATCGTGCTGAGTTGAAGATGTTGAGGCACATCTGGTGAAAATGGCCAAGAGTGTGTGAGCAGAGCTTGGGAAGAATTAAAGGCAAGAGATGCTGATGACATAAACATCTATAAGCTCTTAGTATCACAAGTTATCATGCCAGTTCTGTTGTCAGAGAACCTAGCCAACAGAGGGAGGGGATGAGGAAACAGAAGAGGGCTAGGACCGTAGCGCTCTGTGTAGAGCACTTGCCAAGCATGTGCGAAGCCCTAGGTTCAATCCCCAGCACTGCAGAAACAAACGAACAAGAAAACCAGGAGAGATGACTCAGAAGTGCCATGTGTTCTTATTATATAGCCACTTAATTATGGACAGGTTGAATTTTAAACCAGTGGATGATGAAATAAATATTTAATGATGAAAAAAATATTTAACTGATAAAATACATTTTATTTTTTTTTCTTGATTTTCTTGTGTGTGGTGGGGGGCTTAAAATATTTCCATGTAGCTTGACCAATCTTTCTACTGAACGTAAAAAATCAGATTAAGGTGTGTGTGTGTGTGTGTGTGTGTGTGTGTGTGTGTGTGCGTGTGTGTGTGTGTGTGTTTATTCAGAAGAAAATGAAAAGAAAATGGAAGAAAGGAGAGAAAGAGACAGGGTGCCCTCTGATGGGTACCTGTGTTTGTTGATGATTTAGAAAAGCCTTCTGGGTTTTGGCTGTGACCTTATCGACATTAAATATGTGCTTTCGAAGGCTGTGTTTAATCTCAGGGTTTCAAACGGGTCAGTTTTGAGGACCCCCATCTTTGGCCGGCTGAATTAAAACTATGGTCTCTAAATGTGCCCCAGGTCCTTGAGCACTTGAGCTTTTTCTCTCTTCTTATCCATTCGCATCCTCTTCTCTCCTTGTTCCTGATTTGCAGTGTTGGGTCTCACGCAAGCGGCAACTTGAGCAGGAGTAAATAAAGGATGGAAGAAAGAAAAAGCCATCAAGAGTGGCACCAAAACGCTGATTCGGCAGATTCCCCAGGAGTAACGGGTTGGGCCCATGCAAATGAAAATTACGTGCGTAATCCTGTTCGGATGCATTCGAGTCTTTAAAATATCACAGCCAGCTGGCTGCCGTCCTTGGAGGAGGTCCTGGTGGAGTTCATTGCCAGAGTGACTAGTAGATTTTCAAAGACCTTGAGACTTAGGTTTGCTTACTTGACAATGATGTTTCCCCGAGGAAAAGTGAGGCCTGTGGTCCACATCTTAATTTAGGCCCCTCAGTGTTAGAGAGCCCATGCAGAGGGGATGGTGATGAACAGGGAGCATCCAGATGTGCTCTGGGGGACTCTCACGGAGCAGCGTGGAGCCACCTCTGGTGACAGGCGAGCTAATCGCTTCTGAAATGCCCCATTTGGTGACGGGAGCCTTTGTTTGCAAAGACACCAGAGCAAAAGCAGGTTGTCATCACTGCACCCAGTGGTTTGACAGAGTAAACGAAGAGAGAGGTGAGCGGAAGATTAGTGAGGCCCAAACAGGATAATTGGAAAAGCAGGGAGAAGGCAGTAAATTATGCCTCTTTCGCTTGGCTTAGTTATCATAGTGCAAGAGTGGATGAAATAGGTTGTAACCCACGGACGAAAAGCAAACTCAAAAGGGTCAAGGAGGGAGCCCAGAGCTGAGCTCCAAGGCCGCTCTGGAGGGCCAGCTGAGTGGCGCGGTTACATTTTCATGCTTAAAAGGAGGAACAGAGCAGAATAAATAAGCAGTTTCCTGGGATCATCCAGGAGCCTTTTTCGTGTTGTTGGAGTCTGAACCTGTCAATAAGAAACAGGTTGAAAGTCTCCCTAAAAAAGAAGAAAACACAAAATAGGGTGATGGTGGTCTGTGTGCATCCGAGGCTGCTCATGTTCGCCGCCCACTTGCACCTGCCGCCTGGCTCCTTGACCTTGGCGTTTATACAGCTTCTCTGTATCTCTGTTTCCTCTTGCGCAATAAGGAAAAATTGTACCTGGAACTTTATACATATAAAGCTCTTGAAAGCATTCCTAGCACCCAGAAAACTTCCCACAAGGCCAGCTGGTAAAACACTGAGTGTGGTTTTTAATGCCCTGGAAAGTGCTTGGGAAATCTGGGGGCTCTGGTGGTTGTTATAAGGATAGGGATACTACTGCCATTTACTGGATGGAGGCCGACAACAACTGTTTCCTGTATCTCACCTGACCTTCGAGTATTCTGCCAGACATTCCTGTAGGTGAAAAATTTGATTAACATCTTTGGAACTTGGAATCTAACTCAGTTTTAAAAAATTCACATGGGGTCTTTTTGCATTCAATTAACTTGCTCTGAATTTTGCAAGACCACATAAATCAAGGAGAAGGTTACACTCTGTCCCTTTCAAAGGATTCTCAAGAGGAGTTATTCACCATTTCAAAAAGTCATTTCATCCATGGGAAAACCAACTTCCTGTGTGGGCTGTATCTAAAGCCATTAGGTCCCCAGAGCCTTTGTACATGGTGGAGTCTCATGACTTGGTGACTTCCAGTGTAGCCATGCCTGAGTGTTTATGTATTGAGATGGGCATTATTTTATTATAAATAATGTGCATTGCATTGATTTATTCTTATATGTATGAGGGTGAGTTATGTTTATTAATTTATTTGCTCTATTAAAGTTGAACTGAACATACTTGTTAAAAAAAAAAAAGGAGGCATTAGCCCTGTGTGGACCACTGGAGGAGCAGGTGGATAGATGGAAGGCAGAGAGTTGATTCAACCAGCATGGGGCTTTCCTAAGAAAGGCTGATCTTGGACAGGATTCCACTATTGTTGTCAGAATAATGGTCAGAGGCTGAGACTTTTGGGCAGCTGACAGCGTCCTTGGGCTGGAGGGCAAACCTGTGCAGGGTCCTGGAGAGACCACAGTGTCCTGAGTGGGCAGGGTCTTGCAGGGTGGCTGGCATGGCTGGCTCTGTTTCCCTCGGATCTATCTCTTCCCCTTTCCCCACTCCATTGTGAATGAAATGGGTCTAACCCCTGAAGATGCTTCTCCAAGGATGCTGGGATGCAAGGATGCTGAGATGCCTGGGTGCTCGCTCGATGCTGGGGCCAGGGAGGGCAGCACAGGCACTCCTCCCTCCCTTTTGAGCTACACAACTCTGCTGGCCCCATCTGTCACCAGGCAGACCCACTGTGGTTCCATATTGCGACATGAGGCCCTGTCCCTGGGCTCTGGGCCCCCTCGCCTTTGGCTGCTCTGCTATCACAGACTCAGCTTTGTAGTCTGGGCTCCTCACTGCCCCTGGCTGGCCTCTGAGCATCCCTATCCCTCTTCTAACCCATCCCTGCCTCAAAGCCCTTCTACCTTAAATAATGAAGGTTCATGCTTCCTAGAAGCTAGAGCTGCCCAGTGCTAGAGCTGCCCGGTGCACTGGCCCCAGGACTGGTCAGCGCTGATTGGAGGAGAGCTGCTAAGGCTGATGCATGGGGGCCATCTTACTGGGAGAGGGTTGTTGGAAAGCAAGAGGACTTAAGGACAGCTGGGGGCCCAGCTCTCTCCCATTCTTTAGATCTACCGGTAGTATGGTGTTCAGGCAAGGACTTTGATGGAGGAATGATTGGCAGCGGGTTGAGGTAAAAAACAAAATCACTAAAGTAAGGACACCGAGGACACGAGAATGAAGAGAAAGTTGATGGCCATCCAGTTTAGAACTAACTGAGGTGCTCTGGTGGGGGCTCAGGAGTCACTGGGTTACGGTGGCATCCTTGGGACTCATATAATGTTTATACCTTGTACCTGGCTTCAAATAGAACAGAAAATAATTCAGGGGATGTCTCCAACTTAATATTCTCCCAGTAGTACCACCACATGAGATTCCTACTATGGCAAATATAGATAAATGAATCATTATAATTTTTCCCCAGCCAAGTGACTTGGGTCTCTACTAAGAAATGATAAAAGCGATGCAAACAAAACAAACCATAACATTATACTGTCATTTTTAAAACCATGGATTTTCAGGAGATCCTCTGTTGTTCTGGAAGAGGGCAGGCTGCCCGTGTATCTGACTTTGGTTTTCCCTTGTAGATAATCACAGAGTGCCACATCTGAAATGGTCCCTAGCCACTGCTGAGGTCACCACTGGCTCCTGCTCATCGCTGAGCCAGTCAAAGGATGCAGGATCTCCAGGGAAGGGCATCCTTGGAGATGCAAGGAGGCAATTTTCAGACTGTGGGTTTTCCTCTGGGGGACCAGCAGAGGCATAGAATTTGAATCTGGCTATGGAGTCCACATTGTCATGTCAGGGATGAAGACAAGGAACACTCCTGTATCTCAGGCACTGTGGATTACAGTGGGAGAGAGAAAAGCCACCTGGGATTGTACGCTTGGGGATTGTGATTTTTTAGGCTGTGTAATGAACCTGTGTTAGGAAACTCTGACAGGTGTATGGATACTGGATCCAGTTCATATCATAAGACCAAGACAGCAGTGAGTGGGGCCCGGTGGCCACGGCACTGGGGGAAAGGATCCCACAGAGTAAAATGATAAAGTCCTTGGCTCTTTCTTTTGAATGCTTCCTTCACCAAAAACAGGGCTGTGATCCAATATTATGGGGTAGTTTAAGAATATAGTAACAAGTTCTTTGATGCATCTCCCATTAATATGTGGGATTCGTTTCCCATAATTTTGCAATCCATTCATCTGCTGATAGAGACCTAGGTTGGTTCCATATTTGGGCTATTACGAATTGTGCTGCTATGAACATGGGTATGCATATGTTACTGTAGTTCTCTGATTTCAACCCCTTTGGAAAATTACCCAGGAGTGGGAGAGCTGGATCATATGGTGAATCTATTCCCAGTTTCCTAAGGAATCTCCACACTGATCTCCATAGGGGCTGAACTAGTTTGTACTCCCACCAACAGAGTAAAAGAGTTCCTCTTTCCCCACATCCTCGCTAGCATTTGACACAATGGAATTCTACTCAGCAATAAAGAAGAACAAAATCATGTCATTCACAAGGAGATGGAACGACCTGGAGAACATTATGTTGAGATCAGCCAGGCACAGAAAGAAAAGGGACATATGTTTTCTCTAATATACTCAAGCTAGGGAGTATTAGGATACCAGAGGGACTCCAGATAATGGAGGGGAAACCTCAGCAGAGCTGGAAAGGAGGGGTAGGGGAGGAAGAAGGCTGAGGTTAATCAATAAAAAAGCTACATTCGAATATGTGTATAAGTGTGAATGTAACATCGTTAACCTGGTCACTCAGTATTGGGAGGGAGGGAAAAGGGGAAGGGGGGCACCAGGCACTGTGTGAATATCTGCCATTGTCAACATGATCCACGTTATGATGTGAGACTAGAGTGCACCAATAAAAATGTGGGGTTCATAGCTTCTGCCTTCAAATCTGGGGAAAGGCAGGAGAAACTCCTGACTCCAACTAAGGACAGCTGAAGTGGCAAAATAGGACCAGGTCATAAAAGGACACTTAGCTTCCACCTTGCTAGCTGGAAAGACTTCACCCAGCCCTTAGCTGCCTGTGAGGTGTCCGACAACCCCAAGCCAGCCCCACACGGGACAGTTCCAATGGGGCCCAGGCTTCTAGTCACGATTGCAAAGGGATCGGTGCAGGATCTAGCTGGATATCTCCGAGTGGCTTTGAGGAATGCCTCGTAAAACCGGTCAGCCAGCCTAGCCCAGCCCAGCCAGAATTCCTGACCCACAAAATCCTAAGAAACAATAAAATGGTTGTTATTTTAAGCTGTGCCAAGTTTTACCGGAATGCGTTACGCAGCAGTGGCTAACTAGAGCGCGGTCCTAGCTAGAATAGCTCCTAATCGATTCGCAAGTATCACTTAACAAGTGCTATCTGACACGTAGTGATGTTTCCACGTCAAATAGCCAGCAGCATCACCATCTTTTTTTGTTTGTTTTTCAGTGCTCGGAGCCTTGCGCGTGCTAGGCAAGTGCGCTACCACTGAGCTACATCTCCAATCCCACCAACATCTTGCCCCCCTCCAGGATCAGAGATCTGTTAGGAACAGATTCTGAGCAACAAGTGAGCCCCTCAAGGACCAAGGACATCTCTGAAGCCACCTGGAAGAACTGGAATTGAGATACTGATCACTCAGACCACAGTTTGACCTAGTTGCTCAATAATGCACACATCTCCCTTCCTACCCCATCCTTTATGCAAATCTAACACTCCTGTTGGCATCCTGGAGACAGGGCTGAGATGCTGGCCCTCACTTTGCCTTCCCAGTATGTCCATGCCAGTTAAAGCTTGTTTCCCCTTTGCATCATGACCATTTTTGATATTTTTTTTTGGGGGGGGTGGGAGTGGCTAGCTAGACCTGATTTGCCAGGACCCCTGGAGTCAAGCCTCTGGCTTAGGATACCACTGACAAAACTATCGGCCAAAATAAACCTTCTCTCTTTATAATTTTTTCTCAGGTATTTATTACAGCAACAGAAAGCTGACCGACAGAGAGATTGGTAGAAAGGGTGCCACTCAGAGTGAAGGTGCTTCAAATCAGACAGGGGCATTATGTGTAGCAGGAGGGTCTAGAATGTTGGGTTGGTCTAGATAGAATGAGCCTGGGTGACTTTGAGGAGAACAGGCATTCTGCAAAGAAGAGAAGCGCTGTGATCACTAGGCTCGGAGGTAGTAATGAACCGAGTCTGATGAGATCAAGTGTTAACAGGCCTGAAAGTAGGTTAGAAGGAAAGAGAGAAAACAAATATGGGTATAGCTGGATGCCACCCACTTTCACAACTAAACTCACTAGAAATCATACGTGGATGTACCCACTTTGGGTACAATGGATGAGTGTCAAGAAAAATACCTCCATCTACGAGGAGTGTCATAATCCAAATGCCTGGGCCAGATGAAATTTAGAGTTAAGAATCAAGCTGGACATTTCCAGTTTGACTTCTTGCAAGATAATGAGTTAGCCAGAGACTCTACGACCAACCGTGAGCACACAAAGAAACGTCTTTCCATGCAAACTGCACAGAGCTTCAAAGGTGTAGGCAGGTGCAGTGGACTGGCCCTCTTTCTCCCATATCTCCAAGCACTTCTGCTGTGCCAGGCTCTGTTCTAAGGGATAGGGAGTTTCAAGCCATTAGTCATGTTAATGAAATAGGATCTCTGCTCTTGAAGCGCTGACACAGAAGTGAGCTCACAGTCTGCAGCACTAGACAGAGCAGAGGGGGTTTTGTGCAGCTCAAACTGAAAAAGGAATCATGAATGGGCACCTGTCCCTGTGGAGAAATCCCAGGAGGCACCCACCCAAAACAAGGGTCCTGCAAGGATCCCACTCATACTTCAGAAGGTTCTCAACGTCAGGTGGGGTCAATAATGCACACGACTGGGCCCTACTTCCCCAGAGAGGCTGATTCCCATGCATGATAAAGAGGAAACACTTAAAATTCTTAATAACTCCATTAATACATTTGTTATCAATTAACATTTAAGCTGCAAGAATTAACAAAAAATTGACTAAAATACAGTCTCCAGAAGGCAAGGGTATTGTCTATAGTGTCCACTGTTATATCCATAGTGCCTAAGCACATTGGGCCCTTAATAGTTCTTTGTCCAATGAAGAATTTGGACATAGATGGCTAGGAGGCAGGGAAAGAAGAAAGTGCGTCAAAGAGATGTGCCAGCAAGAAGAAAGGGGCACTTTATTTTTTTTACTTACTTAATTAATTAATTAATTTTTTAAAATTGGTGCATTGTAGTCATATATCAATCACATTGGAGTACAAGACTTGAGAGGATATACAAACACACATCATCCAATTAGCCCTCATCCAGCCCCCATCCCATTCCCTCCCCCTCCCTCGATCCCACGCTTCTTTGGTGATTAACTTTGATACATTTGTTTATGTACCTCCTGCGTTTTAAAGAGGCTCCGTCCTCCACCATTCCATACCCTCCGATTGATCACATTAGTTGCTTCACTATAGGGCCCTTTCTATAGCTCAACCTCTTCCTGTTGCCCCTCTCCTCCTAGCCATTGCTGATTAGGGGAAGCGTCTGATCTATACTTTCTGCGATATTTCTCTGTGCATGCCGCACTGCAAGCACCGATCCCACTCTTGACAGCCCCAGTAGTGGCCTGGCTACCCGGTGGACTGATCCAGACCTCACTGGCTCAAGCAGCAGCCTTGCCTCATGGGAAGCCCTGATTCTGGTCTTGCTGGCCCCCACACTGGCCTAAACCCTCAGCTGGATTCGATTCCGGCCTCGGAGGCCGCAGTAGTGGCCTTGCCTCATGGCAGGCTCCGATGCTGGCCATTGGCCCTGGCACCGGCCTAACCCCTCGGCAGGCTCCGATCCCGGCCTCGGAAGCCCCAGCACCAGCCTTGCCTCACGGCAGGCTCCGATCCCGGCCTCGGAAGCCCCAGCACCAGCCTTGCCTCATGGCAGGCTCCGATGCTGGCCTCGCTGGCCAAAAGGGGCACTTTAAATAAGGGAGGTAGGAAGGCAATAGGTACAAACTTGGCTTTTACTAAAGGTCTGTTCTATCTAGGAGGAAGTGAGTTCAGGCCTTAATACTGCTTAACTAGAATTATAAACTCACTACACCTGTTAAGCCAGTGTCCCAAGAAATGCTGCGCTTCAAGAGTCAAATTAAGAATGGATCAAGCCAGGCTTGGTGGCGCACGCTTTAATCCCAGCATCTGGGAGGCTGAGACAGGAGGATCTTGGTTCGTGGACAGCCTCAGCTACTTAGGCTCTTTGCAACTCAGTGAGACCCTGTTTCCAAATACAGAATAAAATATAGGGCTGGGGGCGTAGCTTGGAGATAGAATGCCCCTGGCTGGGTTCCATCCCCAGTACTAACAACAACAACAAAAAGAATGGATCAAAGACCTGGAAATTTGACCAAAGACTTTGAAGTTACTAGAGAAGAGCATAAGACCAACACTCCAACAGGCAGGCACAGGCAGAAAGTTCCACAATAAGACCCTCAAGGCTCAGGAAATTAAAACAAGAATTAATAAACGTGGGATTTATTAATTAACACTGTTGGTGGGATTGCAAATTAGTGCAGCCACTATAGAGATGAGTGTGGAGATTACTCAGAAAACTGAGGATGGATTTACTGTATGATCCGGCTGTACCACTCCTGGGTATCTTTTCAAAGGAAATGAGATGAGAATATTACAATGATACACGCACACCCACATATATAGCAGCACAAATTCACAATAGCCCAATCATGGGACCAACCTAGGTTGGTTATGGACAGATGAGCGGATTACAAAATTATGGGATATCCACACAATGGGGTTCTATTCAGCAATAAAGAACAAAATTATGTCAGTTGCAGAAAGTGGATGAACCCAGAGAACATTATTGTAAGCGAGATGAGCCAGTCACAGAAAGTGAAGGGCCATATCTTTCCTCTTATATGTGGAAGCTAGGGACAATAGGGATATACGAGGGGCGTCAGACCTTGGAGGAGAAGCCCCAGTCAAGAAACGGAGGTGGTTTAGGGGAGAAGAGTGGTAGGGGAGAGCGAGAATTAATGAAGGGAACAGTTTTAATGGCATTATTACATACAATTGACACATTATTACAATGGCGTAATTACATATGTGAAATTACCAGTGTTGATCTCAATGTCATGTGGGGGAAGGCGGTGGAGTGGGGTAGGTGCTGGGGGAAGCTCGCCAAGTGCTGTGTGCACGTATGTCCCCATCACTCTGAACTACATTACGATATGAGTGTACAACAAAGGTCTATTAAAAAAGAAACGCCGTGCTTATGGAAACGTAAGCATTCAGTGTTTCTGAAATCCTATAAAGGCTCCTGGCTCTTGTGGTGTTTAGCCTTTTAGTCCGTGCCATGTTCGGAGGGCACAAACACACTTCTGGTGTGCACAGGGCTCCTTTAAACACAAGCTCGGCCAAGAACGCCCACCACCTCCACATGGTCTTCCAAAGGAAACAAGATGGCCGACTTGAAAGCACAGTACGGAAGCAGAGGACCCTGGAAAAGACGACAGAGAAGAAAAGCCAGGATGCTTCACAAGTTAAGCAGGGACCTATCAAACATCTGGAATGCAGGATTGTGCAATCAGGTTTTCGTAAAATTATTTTCTATGGGAAATGATGCTTCATTCAATACCTATCTGGCATTTGGTTTTCAACATCTTCCCCCACCCCTGAAATTTAAGTTCTCAGTTTGAGTTTTGAATCAAATTTACTTTTCTAATTGCAGGTCTTTGGAAAGATTTTTATTTGTTTGTTTCTGATCCATATTTTCTCTTCTCCCCCGTCTTCCCCTTCTGTATTTGACCTAGTTCATCTTTTGCTTTGGGCTAACAAGGTGTGGGTCTCAACTGGTAGGGGAGGAAGGTGGCTGGTCTCTTTAAAAAGAACCAAACAGATCACAAAATGTCTGTCAAATGAACATGTCTGCTGGAGCTTCCCACTCTGATGGGGCTCAGCTCTGAGCTCTGATTTGCTCTAGTTAGGGAAAAAAAAATTCCCCTAATTTCACTGTCAAGATTTTGAGAAGCATTCTCGTGGTTTTAAAGAGATTATTGCATAATTTGTTCATGTTTAAAGAATTATATTGTTAAATAAATTTAGCTCTCCAGATTCTAAATGACAAAAACAAGTAGAGTTACATCATTTGAATTATGAAGTGATAATGTCTTCCAATTCTGCCCCAATCAAAAGTGTAACAGTTTAAAGCTTATAATAATCATGTTCAAACATATTCAGATTATAATTACTTTTCTTCTGATAATGATAGCCCGTCTGATTGGATGATTACCTATTTGACTTTGATAAGTCTCAGAGGTCAAAAAAGGGATAATTGCAGACATCTGTTTTCTATGGAAAATATAATCTCAGAAAATAGTGTTTAAAGTGACATCTGCAAATATGTGTTTTAGAAAGAAACTCGTTGCACATTTAAAATCACAGGGAAAAGAAGCAATTCCTAAGCCACGGTGTATCGCGCTGTCTTTGTAAATAGATGAACAAGTTTAACTTACTAGTATTCATGTATGCATAAGTAATTACAAGCAGGCATGATTATATTTTGTGCAGGTAGAATTAGGAACGGAAATAGATGGTGAAAGGGAACTCGAGTGAGCCTGTGAGATGGAGAGCTGCAGTGGCCTTTCTCTTGACTTGCATTTGTTTTAATTCAGTCTAGACATACACAGGCACTGCCGTTTTCCTGGCTGATCTTTAGTTTGAAATTGTAGCTGGAAGATCTTGGCTCCTTGGTTTCTTTTTGCTGGTGACTTTCTCCAATTGTGTTCGTGAAAGAAAAAGGCTCACGCCATGGCACACGCCTGGCTGTCATGGTTCTCTGCGTAGACGCCAGTGCCTCTCTGCAGGTGCATGCGCTTAGGGAGTGCCAAGAGTCTCTCCCTCCCTCCAGCCGGCAGCTGTATTCTGTAGCCGGCAGGGAGAACTGTCTTTAAAATTCCTGTCCACACATGACAAAACTTCCTTGGTTTTAATTCATTAACAGAATCTTCTCTAATTTGTGCGATTCAGGGTTATCACCTTTGCCAGATTAATCTTTATAAACATAATGTTCACCAAAGCACTTCACTTCTTGAGAGTCATCAATGGCTCCCTGGTGTCCACAAAAAGAATTCTGGGTTTCTCAGCCGTTCATGATCCTTCAAAATCATGAACCTATTTTTTTTCTTATCCTGTTCTTCTACAGAAAAACTCCCCTCTTAGTTAAATTTTTATAACACCAAAGGGTGTTCTTCTTCCTTCAGTTTAGGGTTTAGATCTTTGGTGATGCCATTACATTTACCTAGAATTTTCTCTCTGCCATTCTTGGCTATCAATCTTTTGCTGTTGGTAGTTGATTAGTTTTTGTACCTCAGGTGCACAGAATTGGACAAAATATAATAATTGGTTCATAAAATATTAGTATGATTGTACTTTTTTTTTAGCCCCATTTACTTTAAATTCTATTATTTCTTTTTTTTTTTTTTTCGGTACTGGGGATGGTACCCAGGGGCATTCTACCTCCGAGCTACACCCCCAGCCCTATTTTTTATTCTTTATTTTGAAACTGGGTCTCACTGAGTTGCAAAGGGCCTCACTAAGTAGCCGAGGCTGTCCGCGAACCGTGATCCTCCTGTCTCAGCCTCCGAAATGCTGGGATTACAAGCGTGCGCCACAATGCCTGGCTAAATTCTATCATTTCAATAAGATCTTTTCCTACATGTACAGAGATGGTACCCCTGCTAACAGGGCTATTTCTGCCCTCTGAGCGAGTATTTATCATCTAGTATCTACACCATCATTTGCATGAAACACCATATTTTCTCTGGTGTTTCATTGTATTTGCACACATCTGCAGCCAGTTGGTTGTGTCCTGCTATTTTATGAATGCCTAGAATTTTTCATAGCTCTGGAATAGCCTTTACCAGTTCTGTTGTGTTTTATATGTTTCTTTCTGCCCTAAAGGTCAGTAAGTTCTTTGAGGCCAGATTCAACCTCTCATTCATCCTTAAATCCCAAGTGCCATCTACAGTACCTGACTGATATTGTTTAGTAAGGGGTCACTGTATGTTCTGGGAAATTAGATTACAATCTCTGGGGAAGCCACAAAATTCCGGACAAGAGATAGACCTCATGACTTGTATTTCTTTTGTATCTCTCCTGGTGTCTCAAGTACTGAGCAGATATAAGTACTTTATAAAAACTTATTGATCAGTTAATGTTTCAACTCTTTTAGAAACTTGATGAATCATATATCAAAGAGGGTGAACAATTTATTCAAGTTTTCCCTGGTCCCTCTGGTTGTAAAGCACAAAATTCTGTATCAGTGAATTTCCCTTGGTTCTGGGCAGACAGAATGGGAAGGCTGGTTAGCCTCCTTAGACTCATGTGCATACAAACCACATAATTGTCAACATGCTCCTTTCTAAAGTCTTCAGGGCCACTTTGAAAACTGGATTTTGTATATATTTGAGAGATACTAAAAACACCAAAAGACAAACAAAATTACACCAAGATTTCTTGAAGATTAGCTTAAAATCCAGGCTCTTCAGAATTAAATTTTTGAACCAATACTTTCCTGAGTCAGAATTAGTAATATTTTAAAATGCCAAAGATTTCATTTTTCAGAATGGATTTTTTTTTAATGGCGGGTGGGGGAGCTTAAAAAGACAGCTCCACACATGCAGTGGGATTGCGTGGCCCAGCAGTAATAGGGTGAGTTTACACCTTCAGGTGGAGAGGCCACATCCACCAGGCCACAGGCTCCTCCCACTGTGAGAGCTGGGGCAAGGGAGCTGATGTAAATCACATAGTCTCTCTCGTATGAGACCAGCCTCCTTAGATCCTATTAGAAATCTTTTATTAAAAGATTTCATATTCTAAGAACTTTCATATTCTCCACACTGTTCCATTTTTATTCCATCTCATATCCATGGCTGTTGAGGGAATATTTACTTGCTATTGGAGGCAGTCATGTGGGATGTATAGTCGATAATTTCATCAAGGAATAACTTATCTTTGTGCTTTTAGTGGAAAAGGGAGGAAAAGAGTTTCACTCAAGTAGCTTATGAGCTTTTGAAGAATATTTACAAAGAGATATTTTTAGACCAACCCAGAGATTATTATTTTCCCATTTTTAGCAGAAAAGCAGCATAACAACAAACAGAGCCTCAAAACAAAACAGGAGAGACATCCAGAGAATACAATGGCCATTGATTTCTGTACTAGTCACTTAACGAACATTGTGCACACAGCGGAGGCACGCTTGCTTCTAGGGAGAGACCCAATGGGAATTACACTGGATGTAACTTACATGATTAGAGATTTGTTGACTCTTTCACTACCAAGGGGAGGAACATGATAAAAAAAACTGTGCAAAAAAGAGAAAACAACTGAGAAATTAAAAAAAAAAAAAAACAAGAACAAAAGGTGAAAAACTAGTGAAAGTGAACGTTCGCCATAGTGGGTTCTTTAGAACTCGGTTACACTTGGAATTCACATAGTCTACACAATTCCATGGTTTCATCCTTGCTTCTTTGGAGAGATAGATAGGTGAACTACGTCAAGTTGCTAAAAGTGTTGTCTTAGTCCATTATTGCTGCTGTACCAAAATGCCAAAGACCAGTTGTAGCTCAGATGTAGAATGCCCTTGGCTTAAATCCCCAGAAGAAGGGAGGAAGGAAGGAAGAAAGGCAGGCAGGCAGGCAGGCAAAAAATCATTTCTGGTAATAAGTCATTTCTTCACTGAAAAAAAAAAAAGAATAACAGTAGATAATCTTCAAAGCCCTTCCTATCGCCCATACGTGAAACAATTGAATTATCATGTCAATTATAATATTTGTGGCCTTCACTGCTGGTTGTTTGGGTTCTGTGGGAAGCATCCTTAAGAAGAGCTGGATGTCCTAAGTTTTAGGCCCAGTCTTTGAGACTGCCTTCGTCTTGCAAGTTCCTCACCCAGCAAGCCAGTGCTGGGGGGAGGTGGCCTTGCCCAAGTCCCCAGCTCAGAACCATTTGAGGTGGGGGCTTGTAGAGAGATTCACTCGAGCCCCCTCCCTCACGCCTGTCAGCTTACTTAGGGAAAGCAGGAGAGACAGACAATGGGAGGTTGGAAACGAAATCCCCTGAGCAACTGCAGGGGCGCAGGGCTCAGAACCTCCATCTCCGACTTCAGTTGTCTGTTTCTTGGGGGACACTGCACTTTCCTGTTTTGAGAGTTCTCTAGAGTATATTCCTTGCAAATGGTAAAGGAAGGAAATTGGACATCCAAAATGTATATAAACAACGTACTTAATCATCCTTAACCAAATATGCTACGGCCTCCTTATGATGTTTCAGGAAGGCGACCAGAACATTCCCAAAGCCCTTAGAGGGATTTCCCTTGATTCTGTAAAGCCTTGAATAATTTTGAAGCTCTGTCATGACACCCAGTTGCCTTCGTGTTTATTCTAGTCTTAGCTTTTTTGAACATTAGAACATGAGTTGTTTAAATTTTCATAGAGTCCAAGGATCAGAAGAGTTCTGGGGAAGTCATTTAAATCCATCCTCCTGCCGGTCTCTCGGTAGAACTGCAACTTGCCTAAGAAAGACAAATGGTTCTCTATCTGATTCTGAAAGGTCTCCGGGGGAAGATTCCATAACCAACCACGGTAATCACCGACTGATAGCAGGCATGTTCCCCACTTCGAGAAAACCTGATATGTCAAAGCCTGTGCAGCAGGATAATTTATTGAGATACTAATCTGTGCTTTGTTCTTTATAATTTGCTTGGCTTGCCCTGTCCCCTCTCTATGAAAGTAACCAGTTCTGCACGTACTGGTATTCCTATTGTTTTATTCGACAGAAGTACAGAAAAGAGGGTTCGCATGCCCCTGTGCTAATTCTAAAGTCACAATCTAATTCCTCCAGGGATACTGTAAGGAAACGATGCTCCTTAAAAAGAACAGCCCCACCTGGGGATTCAGGGAGACCCATTTGGTCCTGGATCCTTATTAGTTAGCTCTGGGTCCTAAGAGAATGGTTTTCATCTCTTTGACCTCTGTTCAATCACCTGTAAAATGAAAGGTTGATTTAATGGTGTCTGGGTACCTCCCCGCTCTTGATTCTGTGGGCTTAGCAAATGTCTTCAGTTCTAACTCCCAGGACAGCTGTGGGATATTCCTTTTTAAGGCTTTTGGAGTACGGTGGCCAATGTTAGTGAAGAAACATATGCGATATTTACAACACATTTACACTAAAAAATATTTTGCTACCTGAAATTCCCATTTCACTGGGCATCCTATATTTATTTGGCAGCTTTATTTGGGAGACACCTGCGTTTTGGGAGATGGAAAGCTGAGACTGGAAGTCAGCTTCTTGCCTGGACTCGATCCAGTGCTCAGGAACCTGGCTTGTATATTTTCTCTCCCTGTGAGCATGCCCATTTGATGTTCAAGTTTAGAGAATGGGCATCTTGAAATAAAAACGGCCCTAGCAATAATTATCTTCAAAAATCTTCAAAATAAATATTGAACAAGAAAACAATGAAAGAAATCTACTGGTTTTACGAAAGGAAATTAGAGAGAAGACTGCTGGGTTTTCAAGCAAGGAGCGACCAGCTGCTCAGTTGATCAAGATGATAGAAATTCTTCCACATCATCTCTTGGAGGGAGGGCATAACTGGTGTGACCAGTGGGAATTATATTTTTCTCCTATATTCAAAATTTCTCTGATGCAGCGAAGCAAAAGGTGTCAAAGTCCAAGTTGCTTTTTCCTATAACACTATAAGCCTTTTTTTAAAAAAAGTGTTCTGTGGAACTTTTCATTCCTTAATTTTGGAATCGCATGTAACATCACAGTATGATTTAAGAAAATCATCTTTGAATCAAGCTGACCTTGATAACACAGGCTAGGCTCCCTGTGATTTCTTGAGACAAAACAGGTCAAAATCTAAACCTGAATGTCGAAGGAAACATGATTTATATTCCATCCAATTAGTGCATGTATGACCTTCCTGTGAAAGGAATATGGCCTTGGGTAGAAGGGTTCTCTCACTGATTCATCTCACTTTTAATCAAAGTAAGGTACTAACACTTGTAAGACGCAGTAACTCACAGTCTCCAGATTGGCTGCTGTTAAAACTTACTGCAGTCATAGCATCAAACATATCCTCACCCATAACAAAGAGGTCACTCGATTAATGAGAAGTCTTGGCCACAAAACTGGCATGCTCATTGGAACCTAAAGTCTTGTGAACGAGAGTGACCGAGCCTCAGATACCCTTGGTGTATCTGTGTTTGAGTTGAGATTAACATAATTATGATCTACAAGACATAGGACCCCTTTAAGATACGTGTGTGTGTGTGTGTGTGTGTGTGTGTGTGTGAGAGAGAGAGAGAGAGAGAGAGAGAGAGAGAGAGCACAAAAGCAATTCATTTGTCAGTATTCAAATTTTTCTCAGTGTCAAACTGATCCCTCTCTCTTTCCATACTTCACAATCTAGAAATAGTTTTGATCTGAGTCACAGAAAATGTACCCTCCCCCTTCTAGTATTCCTGATCTGCTGTTTGTTGAGAGATTTGGCTTTGCTCACCCTCATAGGAAGGGGAACCGGAAGTATTTAAGGACCATTAAGGAGCCACCAGTGTGATGGACTGGGAAATTCCCAGGCACGGTCTGGATTGAGGACCCGCTTCTCAAATGTGGAGCCAAACAGCTTAACATGCTCCAGCATTTTCTGAGGGGCAGGATTCCTGCAGCATGGCTCTTTTTTTTTTTTTTTTTGCCTTGGAGAAAAGGAAAAATTTTATCCAAGAATGTAGACAACCGTTTAAAGGAAAAGTACTGTAGGTGCCTTGTACTGGCGATGGTGTGGCACTCTGGAAGGTGGAGAGGGCGGTGTGGGTTTCGCCCTGGAGCTGGGGCAGGAGGGGCTGTGTTGAAAGGTGGAGAGGACTTAGATCAGATGCAGCACTGCCTAATCAGGGTTAAGCCTTCGCCTGTTACCAGGGAGAGGAAGAGCCAATGAATCTGATTACATAATTGTATTTCTCTTCTCAACATTAAAAAAAAAATGGCAAGAGAAGGAAGGGACAGGCTTAGACTCTGTAGGTTATTTCTGAATAATGGAAATGTTTTAAATTCTTGTTATAATTAATCAAATCTATGTTCTTTGGGAGCGGAAAACTAAATGAATGCATCATTAATGGCTCGCTATAAAAGTACAATCATGCAAATGTAACAGTCTCCTGTTCGCTCCGATAGAAAACTCGGGTGATAATAGGTAACATCCTGAATTTGCACTGTGTGCCAGACATTGTGCTGGGAGCTTTACGTGCACTATTAATCTCTCGACAACAGATGAGAAACCTAAGGCATAGAGGACCCGAGCAAACTGCCCACATCTCAGGCGTATGTACTGTAGAGACAGGCCAGGAACCCCAGAGCTCTTGCTGTAATGTCCCGATCACAGCCATTCTGTTCCATTTCATCCCCTGCCTGCCTACAATAGACACATCCTTGCAATCAGGAGCAGGTTTTTCTTAAGGAGCCAAAGGAGAGACAAAGCAATTTAGATGATAGGTGGAAAATTGCAGCGGAGCACACCTCTGTCACACACAGGTCTTTGCAAATCCCGGATGACTGAGCTGAAATAAATGGAGAGAGTGTATTTATTTGACGTGGGGCATGGCTTACTGCTGTACCGGATCAGCGATGGCCACGGGGCCAGTCCCTTGAAGACACAGACTGATGACGGCGCTGGAGAGAGGAGCTCGCGGTCCCTGCGTTCTGGGTTGGGGTGGTAAAACGCTGGGCCATTTTGCGGGCAACTCTAGGCTCTCATTTTTGTCTTTTGGCTGATGCAGCTGCCAAGAGAAGTAAGATAGAAAGAGGGCTCTTCAACATTTCAGAAGGCTTTTAAGATGAGAATGCGGTGTTTTCTTTGTAATAAAGGCTGGGTGGGAAAGTAGGCTCTTCTCATTTGCATTGACTAAAGACAATGCTAGACGCTAGCTAGCCCAGTAAGCAGGACCCCTGTGACCCCATGTGAAGAGGCACAGAGGAAGGGCCCGAGGGCCTGCTGCCCTGCCCCTCCCCCTGCAGCAGGTCCTCCAACCTCCCAGACTCAGTTTCCTTATCTGCACATGGGATTAGGATGCTCACCTTGCTGGGTGGTTTTGAGGGTCAGAGACACATGCAATTGTGCCTGGCCAGAGTACACGCTTCAAAGGGTGGCTTTTATAGGCCTGCTGTATTTACAGGGCAGAGGAGAGAAAGCTGAACCAAGAAAGGGAGAAAAATAAATAAGTAAAAGCCTGGGGGTGGGGCGGGAGAGGGAGGAGCTGGATGGGATGGTGGCATCTGGCCTGCGAGCCCTGCTGCTGCCCCTCCCCTACTCTGTCCTCTTAACGAGCCATATGCAGCTTCCAACAGATGAGATCTGGTGTCTGCAAAGACAAAACAGAGCCAAAAGGCGATGTAACATGGAATTATAGACTGCATTTCTCTCTAATGAGCCAGCCTGCTGGCTGAGAATTCAGTGCTGTTCGGAGCCCAGACTGAGAGGTGCGTGCAGCCCGGCACCCACCCCCTGCTCACGTGCACAGGGGTGGCGTAAGCACATGAACCCGACTGCCAATATCACGGTTGGCTAGCTCCCCCAACACTGGGTGCGGGATGTGTGCGGGAGGTGGGGCGCAGGAGACAGGTCAAGGACAGCTGCTGCAGTCGCTACTGCCCAGCTGCTGGGGAAATGCGCTCCTGGCAGCCCCAGCCACTCCAGGGACCTTGCTGAGTGGAGAGGTGCCCTGGGGAGGAAGGGAGAGAAAGGAGAGACACTAGCAGCTTCCCAAAGGGCTCTCTTGCCACTCGGAGGGAAGACCACACACAGCACACACTCACTACACACACACTCTGTGTACAGCGCATCACAGGCACATCATACACACAACCACACACGTGCTATGCATTGTAGGTATGCTGCCACACACATGCACCGCATCCACAGGCCACACACACCATGCACATCACCCTGATGGCTACAGCCCTGCACACAGCACGTGCATATAAATTACATGCATATATGCCTCACATACATATATAATCCTTAATGTAAAACAGATCACAAAATGCATAGCCCACCCACATTAAATATACCATAGACACACACAAACACACCCATGACACATGCATATCACATAGGACTATACCATGTATACACCACACACCACATACATGTACATGTACACAACCATGCACACCCTCTCCATCACACACAAACACACAGCCACATGCATATACCCACCATATGTAGACTGCAAACACAGGAAGGCACCGGATATCACATGTGTGTATGCATCACACATAACTCACATGTACACATGAGAATAACACACAGACCACACACACACACTGCTCACATTCATATACACCATGACTTTATACATATCACATACATATATACAGACAGACATGCAGACAAACCACACTCAGCACAACACACATATCCATATATATCACACACATGCCCAAATCAACCCTTGGCTGCACTCATGTACATACATGTACATGCACCACACAAAGCACACACAGGCACACATACCCCACACATGTAGATACCACAAGTATATACAAATCCCCATATCACACACATGTACATGCTTGTGTTGTACCAACAACTCTATACATGTTATGCCTGTATAGAAATACATACTGCATAAATGTGTTCCCCACGCAGATCACTTCTATACATAGTCATACATGCCACATGCCACCCTCACTGTACACGCTTGTATACATACCACACACAAACACACTCCCGCTTACATGTACTAACATGTAAGTGCACGCTGTGTGGATAGGCATGCATATCATGATACACAGCACATATGAATGTAACAATACATATAGCACACACAAAAATGTGGTAGCAAGCACATGTATACACAATATACACATATGCCACATACACACAATATACTCGTGCACATACTACCTCCACACAACACACATTTGTACACATTTGTAAATCACACATTCAGGTACCTCATACATGTATATGCACTCTTAATGTAAAACATATCACATATACATATAGGCTCATCATATACATATATCACACACCATATACAACCCACCTGATCACACATAACACACAACACACACATGCAGAAATTTCTCCCCATTCCCAGTGCCACATTCAAAACGCATACACTCACAACCACACACATACATACATGCATCCCAGAAACACAAGTAAATAAGAACATATGGAATGTGCCTGGCTGTGTTCCTTTACCTCAGCGTGCCCCTTTGAGGCCCGTGGCTAACCTTGCAGGGCCCTGTTATGGGACAGAAAGTACATATTGTGATGTTAGGTAGGGTCACTCCTGCTCTGTTCCTCGATTCCCAGACCTGTGTATTTTTACATCAGGGTTACAATATCATAGCGGGGCCTCTGACAACACGCACACTCCATCCTAAAGAACGGCGTTGGATCCTTGCCGAGTATCGCCTCTGAGCTGGCGTTTTGATCGCTCTCGTAGGAGGTGGTTTAGGAACTCTGAGGCTGGCTGTGTCTGAATGGTATGCCACGTGCTCAGCGAGTTTACCCACGGGTGACTCCCTGATGGCGTCCACTCCGCGTTGATGGCTGGGTGCGATGCTATGTTTTATTCTGAGAGTGTGGATTAGGGATACCATAAACCCATGGAAAGTGGTGCAGGCTGGAGCTCCAGGACAGGAAAGGCATGGTATCCATCCTGGGAAGGTAACTGCTGACCCTCCTAAAATGGAAAGGAGCCCAGTGTAGGCAGTTTGTCACCGAGTGACCCATTAGTTTCCCTGATGAATAGTGCCACTCCAGGGGCTCGACACTGATCTTATAACTGTTGATTTGAGGATTTTAATGCAACAGCATCAGCCTTGTTAAGTGGAAACCAATGCACTTGGGTCCATACAGAGCCTCCATGTTTATCCCTGTGGCCTTTCTGTTCATGTGTCCAGTATGCCAACTCTAACATTTGAATGTCAACCATTGAGCGAGTGCCTTTGAGTGTCAACCATTGAGTGAGTCCCTTTGTCTACTGAGTATTTCAGTACTTATTCTGAGGACACTTTGTAATGGGTATTAAGGTTGATGCGACAACCTGGACACTTAATAGTCACTCCTGTATAGCTACCTACATGTCCATGCCAGAACTTCTTACCAGTCTTCCAGCTCTTTGATTTTCAAGCTTCGGGCCAGCCAAAGAATCTCTATCTTCATCACCTCAGGACACCAAATGGATAATCAGGTGCTCCGCCCCCTGCTCTGACCATTGGGAAGATATTCCTTCTCAGCTGTGTCTCAAGGTTGCTTTCTGAACATGGCTGTGATACAGCTGCCATTCATTTCCGGTTGGCACCCCACATTGAGCTCTGTCTCTATTATTTTTGCACAAAGTTAAAAGCAGAAGCACTGACCACATTGATTCCCATCCACCTTCACTAAGATGTTTGTGTAGTGAATAGCTTTGGACCATAGAGATAGTGCCTCCCTCCAGAGGCAGAGCAGATGTGCTTACTGCCCACTATAGACCGCGCTCCTTCAAGCTCCGAGTCTCTCCTGCAGTGCAACCCACTGCACATGCAGGTGGCATCCAGCATTCTTTTCAGTGACTCAAAGGAATAGAGTCCAGGAAACAGATGTAAGGAAAGGCTGATACTCTGGCTACAGCTAGTGTGCTGAGCAATAAAGTTCTCTATCTCTGACCTTATATCTTTTGCCAATATCCATACACCACTGGCAGGATCATTTGTTAGCTCAGGAGCAGGGCAGAATTTCAAACCCTTAACAGTTCATAAACCAAGCCTGGGCTCTCTCCTCTCTTCTTCTGGCATTTATCTGGGACACTCTTCTGTCAAGAGGCGAGAACTGGGGATAGGTGTAGTACAATTAAGTTGGCCACAAGGACCTCTGTGCTCCTTGTTCAGGAAGCTTTCTTGTTCCTCGTCCCACTCATTTTCATTTGGAGAAGACCACTGCTGAGTGTGTCTTACTCCATGACTTGGCAGTTACCACAGAGTTCAATCACAATGCGCCATCTGGACACACGGTCACTCAGTGCCCCATGGTCCAACATTCCATCAGAAACAAGCAGGCGCTTGTTCAAAAGACATATAATTTGTCTGTAGATGGCATATTCTTTCTCCGGTATCTTACAAGAATGCATTGTTGTTTTCTCATGGGGCCTTTCCACAATATCTACACTTTACCTTTTTCTACTATTGATACTTCCAACATTGTGGGGTCTGCTAGACGATATGGCCCAAGAGGCAGGGTAGCTAGTCCCGCAGCCTCGACCTGCTGCAGAACCCACTAAAGGCTGGAAATCTTCTGTGTGGCCCAGTATAGGGCTGGAGTGGTTTCCTTGGGTGTGGAATGTGTTGTTTCCATACGAGGCCAAAGAAGCCTATCAGGTGTGGTACTTTCTTTCTCACTATAAGGAACGCAAGACATGCCTTTTACCTCAGAGATGATATTAGGCCTCTAAAGAGGTCACTGCAATGGCAGCTCCCTGAATCCTCACCTATCTCACCCTCTGGAGGGTGTATCTTCCCGAGGCCTCTGGTCTATAGCATCCTCTTCCTCATCTTGCCCAATCAGCAGACTGTCCTCGTGTGATGGATCAATGTGATGTTCTACAGACTATCCAGAGGGTTGACCCAGATCTCCTGAGACTGTATAATAGCAGAGGGTGAGTGAGTTTAAAAAGCCCTAGAACAAAATTGAACTGTAATGAATATTGGTTTTCAGTCACCAAATCAATGGCCAAATACCACATACCTGAGGTTCATAATCTGTTCTGGAAGTTAAAATGCATCAGGCACACAGCTTTGATCAGGATTATGACTTGATTATGTCTGTAGTAGACAACAGTCAGTGTTCAAGATCCATCTAATTTCTACAGGGACAAAACTACAGAGGTAAGTTGGGAACTTTGCCACCTGTACAATCAGAGATAAGGTGGGGATAGTGCCACCTGTACCTTTGTGGTCTTTAATGGACACAAATCTCCACTTTTGAAATATGATATCAGTTTGTATTTTTTTTTTTAGCTGGGGGTAGGGTGGAAGTGGGTCCTCCATTCGACTTCTTTCCTGTGACAGATCATACCAAATAAACCCAGGAGCCAATTAAAGACTACACCAACTGCCGAGGTTATCCATAGATCAGCAGAAGACACACTGTGAGCCAGGTGTTAGCCAGGACTTCCTGATCCTGTGAGCCAAACCCTAAGAGAGGTCTATATGAACATGTCTTATCTCCAGATCACTGCAAGTTCAGTCCTGGTGTCTGGTAGTCCTCAAAATATCTGGATGTTTTCTTTTCCTTAGTATATACAATCTCTTGGGAAAAGGAGTGGAGGAATCATCACATGCCTTTGCCACAGTATTGCCACAGTGTGTATCCAGATCTGAGAATCTGTAGTCAGTGATGCAAATCTGAAAATCTTCTGAGGTCTGTGAAATAAGTAAATGATGACTGTTTATTGGAGTGGCTGCCCTCTACCTCCTGCCCCTTCCTTCTTGCCTTTTTGTAGGTGTAGGTATTAAGTAGCACGCTCAACTGCTTGGCCAACTACTTTGTCCCCAGAGTTACCTTCAACACCTCGATTAGACATGGTTGAAATTTAATTCCAGAGGCACTGTCCTGGTTGTAGCTGGTCCTGTCCAGACCAATTTTTGCATCGTCTTTGGGACACTATCTCTCTTTCCTTAGCAAACCTATCTGGAATATGCTGTAATTCAGTATTATTGGCCTGGCAGTCAGAATACGAGATGGGACAGCTCTTAATGGAGCTGACTGTTAGCTTGCAGTGTTCCCCTCTGTAGTATTTTTCTCAATTGGAAAATGCAAGCTTTTGCTTTCAGGGCCACCCCTGAGAGATCTCATGGTTTAAAGGATCCAAAGAATCAAAATCCTTGTGAACATCCCATTTTAGGGTTTCATGCTTTTCTAACTAAGGCTCTGATCCAATAGAAGATCTGAGTTAACTATGGCTTTGCCACCTTTACTATCAGATTCTGAATTGACTTTTCAGCTGTCGCTGCCCTTCTGTTGGGGATAAGAGTTTCCCTGTAAACTGCCAACAAAGCCCTCTGACTGCTACATCTAGCTATTAAGGGCTCATAGTTTCTCATCAGTCCCCTGCAGGACACATGTACAATGTAGTAACAACCAGCAATCTCCACTCTCCTTGTCAGGTTCCCCTTATATTTTTCAAATGTCTAAGTCATTGCACAGGCAAGAGCATTCTTTCCCAACAGAATGTTTTCCCAGAAACCACACACGAAATCTTCAACAACTAGGTTGCCACCTTATGCTAGGGAATATCCATATCCTATTACCATTCAGTATGGGGCCCTCCTTGTCATGACCCAGTTGCAAAACCCCACCTTACTGCCTGTTTTCTCAGGCGTCTCCTTTGTCTTTTGAGCGGCAGACACTAAAGACTGGATGTGCAGGAACTTTATTAAAAATAAATGCCAGTAAAGAATAAAAGAGGAACATGGGTAGTAGGCAGAGACCGTCTGAAATTTTTCTTTGCATTAAGAGTCATACAAGGAACTTATTAAAATACATATTCCTAGGACTCACTCCCAAGGATTCTTATTAAGTAGGTCTGGGCAGGGACCCAAGAATATGCACTTTTTAAGCTCTGCAGGTGTTTTCATGCAGGTGGTCTTGTACAGGTGTGCACCTATAAAAGAAGAGAAGGAAAGAAGAACTAGGTAGGAAGAGCTATGGACCACACTGTGCTTCTAGGAAAGTCTCAGCTGGGTCAATGAGAAGATGTTGAGCTATAGTTTCTCATTAGAGAATTCCACACCAGGGAGGAATGGTCTATACCCCACCATTCTCTCTCATTGGCTGGGAGCAGTCCAGAAGGATGCCGGGGAGGGTCGAAAGTGGAGCAGTTATAGGCTGTTAATCAGTCATGCTTCCAATGGCAAGTTATCCTAAAATCAGCACAAAGCAGTATGCCTCCATGGTTAAAATGGTGGGAGATCAACCATATTTACAGGAGGCTGCTAAGGGGAAAGAAAGTAAAGCAGAGGCAGCCTCTGGGAGCACTTCCGAAAAGAAGAGGAAGTTATCTGGGCAGCAGATGAGCTAGGGTGCGCGTTAGTCCATTTTCTGTTGTTCATAACACAATACAACAGCCTAGGTAAGTTGCCAAGGAAAGAGGTTTACTTGTCTCGCAGGTCTAGAGGTCCAAGGTCACAGGGCTTCATCTGCTGATGGTCTTCTTGCTGGCAGAGTCCCGGGGCAACACGGGGCATCTCATGGTGACAGAAGGAGCATGTGCATGGTATGTGTGTCTTGGCTCTCTCCCTCTTCTTTTAAAGCCATCAGTATTCAATTATGATGGTTCTACCCTGATGACTTTAATCTCAATCATGTCCCAAGAGCCCCACTTCTAAACACCATAGTCAGATTAAGTTTTCAATCTCTTAAAGCTTCACATTGAGAATTAAGCTTCAACGTGAGTTTTGGAAGGAGAGACAAACCATATTTAAGCCGTCGAAGTGAGGGTCCCCAGAAACTCAGCCCCCACCCCCCGTTCAACCGTACCTTACTACCTCTTCCTTAAGAAGAAGGTAAACAAAACCACTTAGGGTTCAAAGCACTTAAAATAAGAAAGATATCTGCAAACACACTCTAAACCTACCCTGACAGGTATGATCAGAGATAATGGAAGGAGAATAGGCAGTGTTGAAGGAGAGGGCAGTATCCTGCACAATAATTTTCATCTGATTTCTTATGGAAAAACCCTGTTGCCAATGTAAAACTGGAGTGATACCTGATTTAAGGCATGCCTGCTTCATTGTGTCCCTAACTATAAAAGCCCCCCCTCCCCCCATGTGTATGATCAAAATTCTCTATCTAACCACCTACTTCATGGCCAGGAAGATATTTGGGCACTGGAGAATTTGTTTGGATTCATGTGAATTTCTTGACTGATGACTAAATTCTCTTGTTCAAATAGTTGGAAGAACCAGGCCCAGTGCTGTGCACCTGTAACCCCAGGTACTCAAGAGAATGAGGCAGGAGGATCCCTTGAGCCCCGGAGTTTGCAGCCAGCTTGTGTAACAAAGGGAGACTCTGTCTCAAAAGAGAAACAAATGTGCAGGAAAGGAGTCCAAATTCTGACAGTAGGGAATGTTTGTGGCTTTGTTCTGTTTCTTGGGCTGGAGATTATGAAGATCTATAGGCCCACATCTGACCCCTAGGTTGCAAGGTTCCAGGCTCATGGGATTTCAAGGTTAGGAGGACCATGCCACCCAACTCCCAGGACCTGAAATCACTCTCATTAGAAGTGTGGACCTGATGCAGCCACGCATGTCAACTGTGGCATTACATTAGTTTTCATTCTGCTGATATGGACATAGCTAGAAGTAACTATTAGTCCATTTCCATTTTCTGGCTCTTATAACTACTTGTTATCGAAGGTTTGATGTCCAAATGTTTATAGGCCCTGTGACTGGAAGGCTTACACACTGTCATTATCATAATAAAGTTGACATAAAATCCCATCCTAACTTCCTCTAGAGATTTCACATACTTCCACCTCACCATGCAATCAGCTGACATCGGCTTAGGAAATATCAGCTGCACACCAGTAAAAACAAGGCACAGTTAGGAAGCATATCTCCTGTCAAGGAACCATGCAATTAATTTCAAAGTGAAAAATAATTGGATTATCTATGCCCTGGCGTTCTTCATTAGTGCAGATAATTGGGCGATTTTAGTAGTATGTTTCCTTCATTCTTGAAGAAAATACTTACAAGGTAATGATGGGCATCCCTCCTCTTTAGGTTTGGACTGGGTATGAGCTCATGTCTGGTATCTTCAGTTGGTAGGTAAGGGGAAAAGTATTAGAGAAAAGTAATTATAGTTTCCTGGACCAGGAAAATAAATCTCACTAATGCCCCATTGACCACGACCCCAGGCAAACACAACATCTGCCACTCCTGGCCTTCTGGGGAGGTGACCACAAAGAGTCATGCTCCCTAGAAGGAGCCAGTGGTCAACATTGGGCTGGCCAAGTGGAATCTGATGGTGGAGTTACAGAAGAAATCTAGGCACAGGAGGGCAAAGAGCAAGAGTTGGTAAGAATGGCAAGGACAGGAGGGAGACCAGCGATCAGAAGAGAGGTGGCTCGGTCCTCCTGGCTTCCCACCTGCAAACTGTGCAGGGCTGGGAAATTGGTTTCTCATGGCATGGTTCCAGCCTGCATGAAAATCACCTGAGTCGTGAAAATGCAAATTCCTGGGTCCCTGCCACAGATCGATTTCATCAGTATCTTTGGGAAAGTGTCCCTGGAATCTGTAGCTCAACATGTTCCCTGGGTGAATGTTACGAGAATGAAAATTTTGGATGCATCGCTCAAAGCACACTGATGCGAACTCTGGGTACCTTTTTGTGGGGCTGTTCCACACGGCTAGGTGTGAACCGGTATGTGGTTGTGGCAGGTGCATCACAAGGAAGGGGTTCTGTGACCCCCATTGGCACCAATATTCACAAGATCGAGTCCAAAATGGATTTAATGAGCACGTTCTTTTTGAGAAACGCGGTTTGGAAATCCCAAACCAACTCCAGGCAATCTCTTAAGGCAGAAAAGGCTGCAAATAAGCAACAATTCATTTTCTCAGAACCTGTAAGGGCGGAGCGGCTGTCTTTTCTAGCTGGATGTGCTGAATTAAAGCCATGCACAACAAATACCATTGCCCCAGGGCCCTGCACATGATTTATTTCTAGATTTAATGAATGGCCATGTGCCTAGATTAGTGGAAAATAACCCGCACATGGACTCATTTCTGAATGGTGTTGGAAAATCTCTCTCGATGATGCCACAGGAGGACACTGACCCGTTTCCACATCCTACTGTCCCCACAGAGCAGGTGATACGGCGGTAGACAGGGTACACAGGCTGCCTGTTTTGCCTCTAAGGACACAGTTTCTTTACATCCTCTGGAATGTCTATTGATCTGAACATGTGGCCCATCTCAACACTGATTGTCTGAAGGGAAGCTACTCAATATCACAAGGTCACGACGAGAGAGGAAAAAAACCCCTAATAATTCACTATCCTTGTACACAAAGGACGGGACAGTGTTTTCTTCCTTAATAGCATCTTTCTTTGGCTGCCCTCCCTGTCACTACCCTTGCGGTGGGATTTAGGTCTTACACTTGCTTTTTATTTACCTGTTTCTCCCCTGGCTTAACTTTTCAGATTCATGTCACAGCGAACACCTGTTTTTTTTTTTTTTTTTTTTTTTTTTTTTTTTGTTTTTATGTTCCGGCGGTGGCGGCGGCAGCTTCATCTCTCAAAAGGCTGATTTAACTCCCCCAGAGAAAGTCAGCATCTCTCCAGCCCGGGGACTTTTCCAGAAGCATATTTTCTGTCCGTGAGGAGCAGTGTCTCTAGGCTGAAATCATGTTGATCCGTGCTTAATTGATTTAATAGGCACCTGCCTCGCAGGTGTACTGTTGGGGTGTAATGAGTTCATTACTGTTTGAGAGGCTTTTTGTGATTTGCAGAGGTGATGTGTGAGAGCGGGGAGAGGTCCGCCCAGAATTCCTGGGCGCCGTTGTTGGTATCTGTTGTGCTGCCCACAGCACCCTGAGAGATAAGCTGAATAACCTGCAGCCACCCCTACCCCCGGAAGGGCAGCCGCTTCAGGAGAAGCAGAACAACCTTTAATAACACGGGGTTATCTCTACCGGATGGCTGCATCCAGTCAAAGTTAGCAGGTAGGCAGAGTCTGCGTTCATGGGTACCTCTCACCTCTTCCTGTTTGTTTCTCTGTACTGTGATTCATTCATTCTCTCCTGCCCTCCCAGTCCCCTCATTCATCTCCATCCCCCATCCTGCTTCTTTGTCTCTTTTATGTACAAATCATTCCTTGATTATGCTCTACAATAAAAACGCAGGATGAAACAATTCATATCAAGCAATAAGTGGCTAAGAAGGTGAATATCCCTGAATAGCATCTGTATTATAAGGAAAATCTTAAAGGAAAAAGACACATTGTGAGGGGTGAACTTCACAGGAAGGTGCAAAGGTAAGGGAGGGAGTGGGAGAGGGAGGCTTTTTGTCATTCCCGAAATCCCAATGCTAGTTCAGTCCCTCTCCTTCTTGCCTTTTCTTTGATGTTGGTAGAAATCCCTGTCTCCTGGACCACATGTCGCAGGCATCAATCTCATTCCACACGTTCAGATGTGTCGGAAATTTGATTTTTGTTTCTTCTTTTTCTATCTTCGCCAGCCCCTGTTCCTCTGGAGTTGTAGAAATCTAATCGCAATGAATTTGGCCTCTCCCCTCCCCCTTCCCCGGGGATTGCATCCACGTCTTGGAGGCTCGGGCAGTGCCAGGTATTGGGAGGGGACATGTGGCCCTCAGGATCATTCGCCAGCCATGTTGGTGTCCCCACAGGCGTCCACCTTGCCATCTGGCCTTATGTTATTGGTTCACTAAGTGGCTCCTGAGTCAACCTTGCCTCTGACCATGGCTGTGTGTTCGTGCTCTCTGTCTCTGTCTCTGTCTCTCTCTGTCTCTCCTTCTCCCTCTCTCTTACCTACTTTCAGAACCCTCTTGGGCACAAAGCCATTGTCCCTGCCACACAACTCTGGCCTTCAGATCTCCATGAAACCATCCCAAAGCCCTTCCTATGTCTCTACCACTGACTTGAAACATTCTCTCTCTCTTTTTTTTTTGGTGGTACTGGGGTTCCTGGAAACCCTTCTACCTTCAGGCAACACTCCCAGACCTATTTTTATGCTTCTTTTTAAATTTGGAAACAGGGTCTCTTAAGCCAGTGCGGCTGGCTTCGAACCTGCACGATCCTCCTGTCTCTGCCTCCCAAGCGCGGGGATTACAAGTGTGCGCCACCACGCCCCGCCCCACCTGACTTGAAACATTCTAATGCCCCGCACCCTGTCAGTGCCTGAGACCACCATTATTTTGTGGGATCACGTCCCTTCTCTGGGTGCTAGCAGGGAGCCTGTATGCAGAACCAGCTCAGATAGGTTGAGAGGGCCTCTCTTCCTTCCCAGCTCTTTCACCTGAAAGGGGCGTGGACACACTTCTCAGAAACCCAGCAGCCTCCAGGGTCTTGGAGGTATTTTTCTAAACCCTTTTCTCCTCGTGGCAACCAGCAATTCTCTCTTTTTTTTTTCTCTCTAACTTTTTCTTTGTTACCTTATTCTTCAGGTCCAAAATGCAAAGTGACAAAATAAAAGGATAGCCCAGGGATGCAAGAGAAAATGCACCTGCCTCACATATGGATATTGCTTTTGTTTTAAAATACTTAGCAAACTGTAGAGCACTGTGCTAGTATGAGGAGTAGAGAGAAAAGGCCCTGCCCGCAAGAAACTTAAGCACAGAAGTGTGATGCTAAATACCAACTCAAGCTACAGGAATTCCTAAGGAAAAAAAGTCAGTTCAAAATTGTCCCTGCATGTCTTCATATTTTTCTTTTTTCATTTTTAAATTTCCGTCCAAATTTCTTAAAGGTATAAGCTATAAAGAAGACTGGGCAGAGTCTATATCAACAAATATTACTATAGCACAGATCTGTGATTAAATCAGAACATCAAAGCTTTACCATGGGATTTACCTACTTTGAGTGGAACTGAATACAAATGAATTCTAAGATGACTAAAGGATCTGTATACCCCTCAGAACTGCTATGTCATTTGCTTTTTTTATATAAACAATGAGCCTTTATTTCTAATATAAGAAATTTAGAGTATCAGCCCCACAATTCAGGGGCTGATGTGGAAGAAATGGTTGTGTTAGTCAGGGTAAGTAAGGCTAGCTGTTACGACAACCACAAAGTCTTAGTGCCTTAACACATAACACAGGATGGCTATTAGTTTATTTATGGCACTGTGGATTGAACCCAGGGGTGTTCTGTCACTGAGCTACATCCCAGCCCTTTTTATTTTTTGAAACAGGGTCTCACTAAGTTGCTGGGGTGGTTTTGAACCTGTGATATTCCTTGTCTCAGTCTCCCAAGTACTGGGATTACTGGCACACCCAGGTAAGTATGGTTAATTAAATATTGTTATACATTTATATTTTGTGGTGTTGGAGATTGAACCAAAGGTCTCACGCATGCTAGGCAGGTGCTTTACCACTGAGCCCGATACTACATTCCTTTGTTTCTCACAGTCATCTAGGAAACTAGCCTCTACTTTTAACAAACATCTCCCCCTCCCAAGTTCACACTGGGTATCAACACTGAGCCCACTAAAGGTGGTAGAGATCCTGCAGAATCACACACAAAGTCCTATGGGCCTGGCTTAAAGGCAATAACCCTAGCTACTTCTTTCTTTTCTTAAAATATTTTTTATGGTCCTGGGGATTGAACCCAGAGTTGTTCTACCTCTGAGTTATACACCCAGCTCTATTTTATTTTAAATTTAAAACAAGGTCTCACTAGGTTCCTGAGCGTCTAAGTTGCTGAGGCTGGCCTCAAACCTGCGATCCTCCTGTCTCAGCCTCCCAAGCCCTGGGATTACATGGGTGTGCCATCACACCCGGTTTCTTTCATTTTTATGACCCAAATGCCATCACTTACCCTATCTAACTGAAAGGGGCTGGGAAGTGTCATTAGCTCAGAATCCAGGACACAAAGGCGACAGCTGTGATGAGCACATTGCTGCTGCCTGCAGCGTTTGTCTGCAAAATTCTCTAACTACACGGGGCTCCTGGTGACTGATGTTCGGCTAGCAAAGACCCACTATGGCTTCATCTTGTGCAGGGAGTTGGAGCGTCAGAGGGTGCTGAGCACCCTCCGGCCTCTTTCCGTCCTGTCCCTACACACTCTCTGGCAGACTCACAGTATTCTTCCAAAGGTAGAGACAGCGGCAGTCAGAGCTGGGCTTGTCCTCCAGGTGCTCTGGGTGCCTGCAAGCTCAGAAAGCGCAGCTTTTGGTACGGAAGGTCTTTTGGTCTCCCTAGTATTGTTGCAGCCAAGCACAGATCCTGTAAAGCACTCACTTTGTTGATGGAAAGGGAGCTGTCTGAGTTGGGAAATGTCAACAGCGCTAGTGGGAATTCTGCTTTACCTCTTTAGTGTCTACGTGGCTTTAAGAGAATGGATTAACCTGGTAGTTCCAGATGAAATATTCTTCACTTCCAGTCTTCAGATATGTCGCGTGTACGCGTAAGGCAGGCTTCTTTTGGAATGAGCCGCCACCTCAGGACTAGGGCTGGCATCTCCTTGGTGGTGACGACATTTATATCAATGGTTCAAGCCGGGGACCTGGCTGGTGTAGGCAGGCATCTTGTTAGGTTACACATAGCCATAAAGTATGGGCTCTGAGGAAGGGAACTTTACCTTTACAGTGAGCCAGGATTGTAGGACAGCAGGAAGAGTATTTAGGTCCCCGTGCAGGGTCAAAGGCAGTGTTACCTGAGAGCTGGACCTTTGGATAGAAAAGGACAGAGAAAAGCCGGGTGTGGTGGCGCACGCTTGTAATCCCAGCATTTGGGAGGCTGAGACAGGAGGATCGCAGTTTGCGGGCAGTTTGTGGGCAGCCTCAGCTACTTAGTGAGGCCCTTTGCAACTCAGTAAGACCCTGTTTTAAAATAAAGAGTTAGCCGGGCGTGGTGGCGCACGCTTGTAATCCCCGCGCTTGGGAGGCAGAGACAGGAGGATCGCGCAGGTTCGAAGCCAGCTGCGTGCGCTGGCTTAGGAGACCCTGTTTCCAAATAAAAATGTAAAAAATAGGTCTGGGAGTGTAGCCCGGAGGTAGAAGGGCTTCCAGGAACCCCAGTACCACCAAAAATAAATAAGTGAAATAAAATAAAGAGCAAAATAAATAGGGCTGGGGGTGTAGCTCGGAGGTAAAATGCCCCTGGGTTCCATTCCCTAGTACTGCAAAAACAAAAAGAAAGAAACAAAGAAAGAAACAAAGAAAGAAAGAAAGAAAGAGAAAGAGAGAGAAAGAAAGAAACAAAGAAAGAAAGAGAGAGAGAGAGAGAGAGAGAGAGAGAGAAAGATGGAGAATTAACCTAGGGATTCATTGAGGAATGTATAGGAGAAAGAATATTATAGATATAGATATATACACACACTCCTAGTAAGTTTTAAAACAGCAAGGCATTTGGGTTTTCTATCCTAGGGTCTTTCAGCTAAAGAAAAAAAAAAAATCTCACCATCAATTCCACTCTGCGGAGCCAGGAAGATGGAGCATTTGAAATCTGAAGGTCTCTTCTCTCTGACACTTCTGTGCTCATAAGCTTTAGGAATTTTCCATCCAACACACTCTTTCCTGCTACAGAGTCTCGTCTCCCTTTTATTCCCCGCAGAAGGTCGAGTGCCTTATTGTAGTTTTTACCTGGGAGACATCATTGTACTCAGCGCCGGCTGCAGAGAGACTCATGCCGAGGTGCCCCCCAGATCTCTGTCACTGGCCACTTCTGTCGAGCGAGGTTGAGGTCCTAGGAACTTTCTGCTGGCGGGATCCTTGCCTGATTCGGGGCTAACATAGAAAATCAAGTGAAGGACCGGGTCTCAGTTGCGAAGTTACAGTGATCCTTGAACTTTGGTACAAAGAGTGCTTATTTCTGTACACTGTCTCCCCACCATGGAATTATGTTACTTTTCTTTAGGTCTGTTTCTAAGAAATAAGCCTACAGGCCAAAAGCACATGAAACCTGCTTTTGATTTCTCAAGTAACGGTTTGGACCAGGTTTATTTTTTTTTTAATTACAAAACTGTGGGAAAGGTCACTGCATCTTCTAACACAGAAGGTCAAGGGGATCTTTGTTATTTCCCTTTTTTTCATTCTTTCATGACCCCAACAATCAGCTATTATCTTAGACCTATTTTGGACCCAGGGGCACATTATACAGAAATTAAACTATAACTTTGCTTCCAAAGAAAAATCTATCAAGGAAATGTTGCTTTGAGCTTCTTGCCCTCAAAGAAAAGTTGGAGGAAATGGAAGGAAATGACAAAGAATTATGAATTTGATTTTTGGCCTGGGCACAGAGCCAACATAAGGCTGTGTAGAGCCTTACGTTTTACATTTATTAAAATAAGCAAGACTCTCTTGCTAGTCTTGAAGTCATCCTGAACAGTACCTCTAGTATGGAGATGGCTTTCAATAATCATCAAGTGATTTGCTAAGACTAGAAGATAAATAAACCAGCAGAGTGATGCTTATGTCATTCACAGGGGACCAAAGTGAACGGGGAGAATGTCGTCCACGTAGGTGTTCCTATCCATGCAGTGCCAAAAGCCAGGAAGGAACGTAGATGGTAGATGCAGTAATGTGGTTAGCCATTCAATATTCAACTGTGTCCGTATTTGACTGTGCAATCACACACCCAAATATATTCAAGGGCAGTTTCCTTTATAAGAAGAAAGGGAGAGGGGGGAAAGGCAATGAAATGTTCAATGATGACATTAGCTCAATTTTATGTTTGAAAACTTAATGGTACCCAAGTGAGAAAATGCAAAATTAAAGTTCTCACCGCAACAACGATTGAGCCTAGTAACAAGGAGAGATTTGCCATGGGTGTTGGAACTGAATGCTGTGTGGGTTCTGAGACCTCTATTTCTGCCCCTCTCCTGAGTCTTAAGGACAGCTTTTCTTGGAGGTCACGATCAGAGCCTTCATCTGAGTTACACCCAGGAGTGTGTCTGAGATGTCAACCAATGAAGGGTTGACAGAAAGAAATGACTATTTACCGAGTGCCCCACAACTGGCTGGGCGCTTGGAATTTTATCTAAAAATAATTTTGTCTTTCATTGTCCCCTACCCCTTGGTCTGCCAAGACAACCCCATCACTTCAGAAAGATGAGACAAAGCCCAGCTGAGCTTGTGGAGGCGGAGCGTCAGGCCTGTGGCTTCGCTGCCAACCTCGTGTGCCGGCTGACCCCTGTGAGTGACGATCACAGCCCTGACCCATGCACTCAGCCCTTCTCAATGCCGGTCAAAAGGATCCGGCTGTTTTCTTCCTTTCCTGCCTCTGGGGCGTCAAGCTCTCTAGCAGGGCTTTCCCACAGGAGCACCAGCCTTGAAGAACCAAGGTTCTGTTTTCCTTTCTACAGGAATATTCTTGAATTCCACTGGCGCTTCATCAGGAACAATACCAGGAGCTCCTATATATATTTTTTTCAGCACGGGAATGGAACCCAGGGGCGTTCTACCTCCAAGCTACATCCCCGGATCTATTTTATTTTTTATTCTTTATTTGCAAAGAGGGTCTCACTACATTGCAGAGGGCCTCACTAAGTAGCTGAGGCTGGCCATGAACCTGTGATCCTCTTGTCTCAGCCTCCCAAGTACTGGGACTACAAGTGTGCGCGATCACACCTGGCTCTAAGAGCTCCTATTACTTGCGGAAAATCTGCTAAGAATTCAAGAAAAGAAACACGGAGCTCAGACAAGTGAAACCGATTTTGGGACTGTTCATCTCGAGCTGCTCTGATGTGGCCAGGTCCCTTGGCACTTGTTCCTGTTGTACACATCAGGGTGTCTAAGTGACAAACGCAGTGAGCATTGATGGTGTCACTGCCGATGTCTGCACGTAGGTCTATTCATCCAATCGCGTGTTCAACAAACCCTGAGGGCAATCCTCTTGGTGCCGGGCTAGCCTCTTTGGGGCATCTAAAGAGGATTAGTACACACCAGGCAGAGTGGCACATGTCTACACTCCCAGTGCTTGGGAGGCTGAGACAGGAGGGTTGCAGGTTTGAAGATAGCCTCAGCAATACAATGAGACACTCGGCAACTTAGCAAGACTCTATTTCAAGAAAAAGGTATGGGGGTCTAACTTAGAAGGCAGAATGTTCCTGGGTTCAATCCCCAGTACAAAAAAGGATTAAGACATGGTCCATACCCCAAAGGGGCTCATGGTGTCATTTGAGATGATGCATGAAGAATTACCCACACCTCTGGCTAGAAGGTAAAGGGAATAGGGGAAACCCAGGACCTCAGGGCTCAGATTTCAAGGGGAGTAGCATTCCCAGCTTGAGCTTGAAAAGGCAGAGTATGGCAGCTAGGCAGGGATCACCAAAAAATGTTGGTGGCAGAATAACAGATCAAGAGGGGAAGCAGCATTTTAGTTTTTCTGCGGGGTGGAGAGAAGTGTGAGGTGGTGGGTAGGAGGCAGAGGTAGGGAGAAATGTGGAGAGAATGGCGCTGATTCTAGGCATATGGACTTTGAAACTCCTGGTGGGAATCCCAGTGGAGCTTTTAGAAGGCAAAGAGAGCAGAGCCTGAGAAAGTTTAAAGTTGGGACCATGCATCTGCACCATGAGGCCTGTTGAGATATTGGACGTTGCCTAGAAACTGGAGCTAAGCACTACAGCGAAGCAATTAACACTCTAAGCAACAGATACTAATGTCTTCATTACTTGCAGGCTGGCCATACACGAACACATGGAAAATTTCGGCTTTTTCTCTGCAGAGCTTCTGGGGATAGAAACACAGGAGACTGTTAGGTCTGAGCATTAAGGTTGGTCTTCCGTAAGTTGATAGTGTGGGGAAATTTTAGTGCAGCGTTTCTCATGATTTAAAACTGATTTTTCCCCTTAAATTTAAAAAGTAGAAGAACGCTGTATTTTTCTTCCCTCCCCTTGGGCTTTTTTGAGGTTGATATCATGAGCGCCCCATTTTTCCTGGCTATCTGGTAGACCCCATCTTCTTAGAATGACGTAGACACGTGTTCTTGCCCTTCTGTGATCTGTCCACTGCTGGGCTATTATAAGCATTATTGATCACACAGTCCATTAGGACACCATTCACTATAAATAATTTATCTTTTCAGGCATGAGCTGTCTCTGCCACAGATGCCATCAGCAAGAATCTCCTTCAGGAGGTTTGTGCTGGAGGAAAAACAACTGCATTGCAGATGTAGATTAGACACATGAGGCCCAGGGAGGAGCGAAAGTAATGCCTGGACAAATCCTGTGCCTGGAGACTGCATTCTACAGGGGTCTTCTGTCAAACAGAGGACAGGTCTGAGGGCTTTCAGACCAGCACAGTTCCCCTAGCAAGCTCGCTGTCCCAGCAAATAGCTATAAGCTTAGTTTACCCAGATGAGAGAGTTGGTATAGGCAGCATATCAATATTTGCTGAATATACTCGTCTAGATGTTGTAATTTGAGGGGACTGGAGGGACAGAAGGCAGCGAAAGAAACAATATACGCGGAGCCAGTGTATCTTGTGATGCTGTGACACAGGTCTATAATCCCAGTACTTGGGAGGCTGAGGCAGGAGGATAGCAGGTTGCAAGCCAACCTCAGTAACTTAGCAAGACCCTATTAAAAATATGTATATATATATATACACACATACATACACACACATAGGTATTGTGGTACTGGGATTCCTGGAAGCCCTTCTACCTCTGGGCTACACTCCCAGACCTATTTTTATTTGGAAACAGGGTCTCTTAAGCCAGAGTGTTGGCTTTGAACCTGCGCGATCCTCCTGTCTCTGCCTCCCAAGCATGGGGATCACAAGCGTGCGCCACCACGCCCGGCCAAAAAAAAATATTTTTTTTTTTTAAGAAAGGGCTGGGTGCATAGCTTGGAGTTAGTATGACCCTGGTTCAATCCCCAATACCAAAAAGGCAAAGAAATTAAAAAAGAAAAATAGGGCAGAGTCTCATATCTATATATAGACTTTGAAATCCTATTGGCCTAGTAGGAAGGGCCATAAAATTAAAACTACAAGATCTGCAGTAAAACAAACAAACAAACAAACAAACAAACAAACTGAAAACAAAGAAACAAAAGAGTATGGGCAGGGTAGACTGCATCTATCATGTGCAATCACAGGCTTTGGGTCACAGGCTCTAAGAAGGTTGGTAAAGAAGAGAGAGTTGAGAAGGGGAGGCTGTGCTGCAGAGCCGCAGGGTGGGTGTGTGAAAGCCTGCGGTTGGGAGGTCGTGATTCCCGGGTGCCAGCGAACAGATGTCAGCTGGGGCAGAGATTCTGTGGCATAAGGCCAGGGAGAAACAGGTCAGCGTGGACAAGAGGGGCTGTATGGTCATTGCCTTCTCATGCAGACCAGGGTCAGCAGGGCCTTCAACAGGGTAGAGAAAACCTAGGAAAAATTCATCTTCTCTTCCTTTTGAGACCTTCTTGCTTGAGCTTCCTTGTGATTGCAGATCTTTCAGAGAAAAGAACGATTGTTAACACATTATCATCTGTCTCCATGCTAACCCTATGAATAAGTCAGACAAGAAAACAGAGCCCAAGTAAGGGAGTTTAATAAAGGCGCTGAATATGGGTGCAGTGGCACACACTTGTAATCCCAGCATTAGGGAGGCTGAGACAGGAGGATCGTGGTTCGTAGCCAGCCTCAGCTACTTAGTGAGGCCCTTTGCAACTCAATGAGACCCTGTTTTGAAATAAAGAATAGAAAGTGGGGCCGGGGGTGTAGCCTGGAGGTAGAATGCCCTTGGGTTCCATCCCTAGTACTGCAAAAAATTAGATTAAATCTAAAATAAAGGCACTAAATAGAGGAAGCAGCTACAGATAGGCTGAAGAGCCACAGAGCCAACAGGAGATGGTGAGGCATAGATGCGCCACAACTAGAGTGGGAGGTGTAGAGATGAGCCGGGATCACCCAGGGGACACTGGAGCCACAGTGAGACCGTGCGAGACAGGGTATCTCCAGAGACACCACCCACAGCAGAGAGAGGAGTTGGACTTCCCCTACTTTTCCCCTTACCAGCTAGGACTAACCACCTGCTAGGACTTCCCTTAGGCCTGACCCAACTGGAATTCAGTTAGTAAAGGTATCTAGGAAATGCAGTTTGTAGGTCTGAGCAGAGGAAGGAATGTTAACATTTCCTCATACAGTCTTTGCAGAGAATTCCTAAGGGGAGGGTGTAAGCAATCTTGCCTCTAGCAAGTAGATTTATACTGGTGAAATTAAGGCATCAAAGAGGCAGTAGTTTTTGGAGGAAAGATTTTAGTGACTGCTATGGTCTGAATGTTTGCATCCTCTCACCTTTTATAGGTTGAAAGTTAGTCCCCAGTATGATGGTATTAAGAGGTCGTGGAAGGTGGTTAGGTCATGAGGATGCCACCTTGATGAAAAGGATTAGTGCACTTATGAAAGAGGTCTGAGGGAACTTGTTCATCTCCTCTGCCATCTATGAAGCGGGATGCAAGAAATCACCAGACACTCAATCTGCTGGTGCTTTTAGATTGTGGACTTCCAGCCTGTAAAACTGTGAGCAATACATTTCTCTTATTTATTTAGTCCAAGGTATTTTGTTATAGCAGCCCAAACAGTCTAAGACTGACTCTGAAAATGACACTCCTCAGGGTGCTGCAGACCCTCTGGATACACTATTGTAATCTTAAGAGTTATGTAGGTAGGAGCAGTTTCCTGTGTCTTCCTTAAAGAGTCTGAGATTCCTTCCATCCTAGCTACACTCAGGTTGGCCCTGGCGGTGAATTAGTAAGTATCTGGCTTGAACCAGGAAGGTAATAGCTGCAGGGTCGGTGAGAACTGAGCAGGAGTTGATCAAAGCCTGTGGTTTCTGCTTCTCTGATTCAATCCTAACTACAAGTCTGTGGTCCAAGAACACCAACCATTGCTTTCCTTGCAAAGTTCCCCATTGTCTTTTAGAGATTTTTTCTTTTGTCTTTTCTTTTTGGATCTTTTTAGATCTCTTCTTTTTGTCCTGGGGGTCGAACCCAGGACACTGCAATTGCACAGTAAGTGCTTTGCCACTGAGTTACATCCCAGCCCCAGAGACCGTGATTGATCCAGAAGAGCACTCGTGACCTTTCTAAGTCTTGTGGGTTTAACTGAGTCAACCATATACAAGTTCTAAGACGGGGACGCTGTTAAAGCATCCCCAGGGCCTGATAAATACTCATGAAGATACTCTCTCCAGGAATCCTGTTCCCAAGGAGATATTACCTCCTAGTAACCTTTAGGAATTACAGGTCTTTGTCTGAAAGAGTTCAAAATCATTTTAAAGGATGGTGATAGAGAGGGATTAAAATAAGAGGTTAGAGCAATTCTGTTTAGTTGTATCTCAAGAATGTAATGTTGATCTTTCACGTTGGTTTACTATAGTTCACTTAATATAGATTGATCAGCCTAAGGGCAAATGGCCTTCTAGAGATATGATTCCTATCCTCATGCCAATTTAGTCAGGGCCAAAGACGATGTCAGGTATTAGCTGGTGACAAGGGCTGCTAAGTCCAGGACCGTGCAGGCAGAATGGGGTATGATGATTGCACTGTTCATCTGTTTGCTGCTCTTGCTGCAGTCCACTGGTTCTTAAACAGAGCTTGACAAAATAGACTTGTTGTTAAGCCAGGCTGCTAATTGTGCTGGTAATTAAAAATTGGCAGTGCGGAGTTTGGCCCGCATTCCCTGCCTTGAAAGCTTCCAAATCAGCATTTGCCTTTCATGATGAGCAAAATACCTGCTCTGTTTCCCCTACTCTTTTTCTAGGACCTTCAAATGCCACTTAACGGAGGCTTTCACAGAGCTGGGAAGGATTTCTGGTATTTCATTCAGAAAGATGGCGTGTACACTGGAGAAAGCAGGGCTATAGATAGCTCGGGCCAGCTGGAGGGCGACCTCTGAGAAGACTCGCTGAGCCAAGGGCACGACAGTGCTCGCCGCCCCACATCATCCAGCTGCCAGGCTTCTTTGATGACGCCTCGTTCCACTCCGATTTTCTGGCTCGGGGAGCTCGCGTGTCAGTTCCTGGAGGGGGAGAGCCACGTGGTCGACTGCAGCTCCCAGGCTCGGTTGCGCGTACACACACACACACACACACACACACACACACACACACACACACACTGGATGCGTCATCCTCCTATATTTATCCCGTTGCTGTTTCAGTGGCTCTGAGAAGTGTCTGGAGAAAAACAAAGCTGCCTCCTGCTATGCAAGCTGTCTGAGCTCCAGAGACAGGCACTACTGCTCATTCTGCGGGCGTGTGCAAGTGCGCATGCGCGCGATAGGCCGGGGACAGACCCGGGTTCCTGCTAATGAGACGCCCTCCCCCTCCCCCAGCCAGCCGCAGGCTTACAATTCAGGACCAGGCAGCACTAGAGCTCCAGCTATGGCCTCAGTGTCCTCGCTCACTCCCAGGTAGGCCTTGGGAAGGATAGGATGTGGGTAGAAATCCTACCCTTCTGTCTGGGGAACTGGAGCTGGCCAGGCCCCTGGGGCAAGACACAGAGGCAGCAATGGCAGCACTAAGGAAGGAGTACCTGGTAAGGTCTCTTGCATATAAAAGCTGAAAGGGATTGTGCATGTCATCTTCCCAAGGCTGCTGTTGCACAGGTGAGGAGTCAGCCAGGACCCAGGCTGGTCCTGAAGCCATGCGCTTCTGAATCCCAGTATAGGAATTTCACCTGTGCCCAGCAGCTGGTACCCTAAACCACCTAGCTCACCTGCAGGTCACTCGCCATCAGAACACAAGACCCAAAGGCAGTGTGCTGAAGTCTTAGCCAGGTCAGCCCATTGATGGGCGACAGATGTGTTGGTGAAGGATGCAAGTGGGAAGGCAGCTACGCCTGAGGCCTCTGGCTTATTCCAAGGCCCACCTCTAGCATGTCCTCATCACCACTGCATCTCTGAGCCATTGTCACATCCCACAGCGCATTCCAGTCGCCTCCTGATCACCACTTTTTATTTTTCCTTTTCCGATCACCACTTTATATTTTGTGGACAAGCACAGTGCCCACAGGATGAGTTCCTCCAGAAAGAACCGAAGAGACATATTGAAATAAAGGTGGACATCTTTACCATTCCTGAAAAGTCTATCACCTCATGATAAGGACCCCCAAAATAATAAGTACCATTCCCAAATCTTGGTGAAAGATGAAGGTCTCTGCGAAAGCTTCCCTCAAGTGTGGGTCAAGTGGGTGAAGGAGAGTTACTCAGATGTGTGCATGGGAAACTTGCTACGAGGCCCCTTCCCTCCCTTCTCCCCCAAATCCCACAGCTCATGGAAGCCACTCAAATTTCTCTCCTCTCTTTTGAACCCTCTAGCATGGGCGGCCTCCCTCCTAAGTCCCTCTTTCTCTCTTTTGCTATCCTTTTGAATATTTTCTAGATGTTTTCTTTGCTTCCATAGGTGACTCTATCCCCAGTCTTATGTAGATCATATTTCCTTTCTATACTTCACCCCAATTTTCTTTTCTACCCATTTTCTCCGACCAGCACACCAAATACCTCCAACGGTATCGGAACTGAGCAATGAGACAACAGCCTCCTTTAGAAAATGCAAGAAGGAATGTAAGTTGCTGTACATTAATTTTAAAAAATTTTGCTCTGTGAAAAATCAGATCCAATTGATCTCCAATTCGCTGCACTTGGTTGGGTTGTTCCATGATTGGAGTTCTACGGGGCTAGAAGTAACTCGGTATTAATTAAAGGCTCCTAGAATATAATGCTCAGATAGGCTGCTGCTGCCACCGCCATGCAGACATGGGAAACAGACGTGTGATGAAAACTCTCATCCTTTTGAAAGCACTGAGAAATATAGCCCCGGCTCCTCTCCATCCCGATTACTTGCCCCTGAAGGACAAGAAGTGACCTTCCTGTTTGGTGAAGGCCAAGGGCAGAGCAAGAGAAACGTAGCCTTTTCTTCCTCTTTCTCTTTGGGCCCTCCCAGCTAAGGATGGATGTGTTTTGCTTGCCTCCCACCTGTGGGTCGCTATCATGAGGGGTCAGGGCTCAGGCCTGCTCCAAGGCCAGGTCTACAAACATAGCTCTCACTTTGTTCCACTGTAGACACCCAGGCGACAGATGAGGCAGCTATATTCCTCTATCCTGTGTGTATGTTCTCTAGAACAGCCTGTCCTGGGTCATCAGGTGTACCAAGTTTTAGACTTGGGGAAGAACATGAGAGAGTTGAACTGTGGTCACAAAGTTAAGCCCTACATCTCATTCCAGCTTGTTCTTTTTTTTTTTTTTTTTTTTTTTTGAGTGTGTGGGTCTGGGGATGGAACCCAGGGGTATTCAGTCTCCAAGCTACACCCCCTGCCCCATTCTTTATTCTATTTATTTATTTATTTATTTATTTATTTTTTGTGGTACTGGGGTTCCTGGAAACCCTTCTACCTCCGGGCTACACTCCCAGACACCTATTTTTTTATATTTTTATTTTGAAACAGGGTCTCTTAAGCCAGCGAGGTGGGCTTCGAACCTGCGCGATCCTCCTGTCTCTGCCTCCCAAACGCGGGGATTACAAGCGTGCGCCACCACGCCCGGCTATTCTTTATTGTTGAAACAGAGTCTCACTAAGTTGTGAAGGGCCTCACTAAGTAGCTGAAGCTGTCCGCGAACCACAATCCTCCAGTCTCAGCCTCCGGAATACTGGTATTACAAGTGTGCGCCACCATGTCCTCCTTCCAGCTTCATTCTTAATAAAACCGATTTTTAGAAATCTTCATTTGTCTGATTTCAACTCTTTCTCAGTCACATTTGTGGAGCCATAATATCAGCATCAAATTCACTTAAACCAAGAACCAACTACCAATTTGGTAAGTACCCCTATGGAGGGAGCATTTTAACTTACAACCCCTTATAATAAGTGAATCTGTGTCATACAGTGAACACTGCCTGATCACCCACCATGAGCAGGTCTGAAGCAATAATGACGATGATGATGTAGTTAGATACAGAACATCCCTTGAAGAAAATCGCACATTGTAATAGATTTATCCAGTTGGTGGCCTAAGCTGGTAGGGTGTGGCTGGGAAGGTGGGTCCCTGGGAGTACGGCCTTGGGGATTCTATGTGGCTTCTCTTCCCCTCACTCTCTCTCTCTCTTGTTTATGGCCTCCATGATATGAAGAGCAAAGCCTGTGCTTTCCCTTTCTGTTTCCACCACCACCATGCCTGAGATCCATGGCTCCAGGTCTCACATGGACTGAACCCCAATATCTCCAAGGAAAACCATGAGCTTATAAATCTTCCTTCTTCTAAGTTATGTGGTCAGTCTTTTAGATGATAGCTATGGAAATGATAATACAACGATGATTGATGATGATGATGATGGCGATGATGATGGTGGTGGTGATGATGATGGTGGTGGTGATGATGATGGTGGTGGTGATGATGATGGTGGTGGTGGTGGTATTAGGCTCATCCCAGATAAGTTCCTAAGATAATATCAAGGGTGAAGATAGAGACCCCAAACACCACAATCTAACTTACAGTGGATTTTTATTTCAATGCTGGATAGACTAGGAAACCGTTCCTTACCTCCTAGTGTGAACCTCAACGTGTGGGTAGCAGCACAGTGTCATGGCTAAGGGAGGCTTAGGGTCAGACCACTTGAATTTGTCTTTTCTCCACTCCAACCATAAGACCGTGAGACTCCTTTTTCCTTCAGTTTCTTACATGACAAACGATACCTCCTAGGATCATTGAGGGGTATGAAGTGAGAGAATTATGCAAAGATCTTTTGACAATGCCTGGCAGGGGGTGAGAGCTCAATAAATGTTAGTGATTAGTAGGAAGAAAATACTTTTCTGTCACCCGATGTGTCCCATGCGGATGCAACTTTAGAATGTGTGAACAGGAAAGTATATTTTGCTTTTTAAATCATCTCACTTTGCAAACATTGTAAGAAGAATGCTTCTGCATAGCTTTCTAGCTGATATGAATTCATATTTACTTGTTAAAAAACAGAAATACCATTTCTTGCTTTCCCCACTCATACCAGCTCAGGGAACATTTCTTGACTGATTTTTACCAAAACACACATGTCAGACATAAGATCTACTGACAACTGCCTTCTGAAAATCTTGCAGTGGGCCCCAAGTGGGGGCATTTCTAATTTTGAAGCAAACTATGTGGTTCAAAAGCTCCATGCTTTCCAACAAGTACATGATTGATAAGACTTTCTCGTTCACTGATCAAGCTTGGTAAAAAGAAGCAACAGCAACTAAAAATACCCTCTGTTTTTGAACTCGGGGCACTGAAAGTAAAAAGGAACACAGATACATATGTGACTGTGTAATTCCACACTTAACTGGCAGTTCATATTGAAACTTATCCTTAAATCTAAGGAATTTTTTTTTTTGGGGGGAGGCTCATTTCATAAACTTGTGTTAGTATAAAAGAATAGAGAACATTTTTGCTAATTTTTTTTAAAAAGTTCAATATACTGGTCATTATACCAGCTAGGAATTTTGCAACCTGTACAGCTACCAAGAAGAAATTCATTTGAAGGTCACATTGGACTTTACATGAATTTTCTATAAAATTGAGATGACATTTTACATGTTAACTAAGTAAAAGTGACATGATAAATGATAGTCATTAGGTTCTATTCCTACCCTCCAGTTGGAATGCCCAGGCGAGAAGCTCCTCTTGGTATGTCTTCCAGTATCAATTTCTACCTTTTTATTCCAGGGGATTCTCACGCCACTGAATCCATTTGTCATAAACCATTGTATCAAACAACACAGTCACTAACCTGAAGTTTATCCTGCAAAAAAAAAAACAACAACAGTTATTAGACCAAAACTCTAGATTATTTTTAAACTTAGCATAAGAATTTTTTGCATCTTTTTATTGCAAAATAAAAATGCATCTTTTTATTGCAAATCTTCCACCTGCACCTAAAAGATAGGGATCTTAGGCCCAGGAGCATAAGCCAGTGTCCAATTAGAGGCAACCATTAAATTCAGGACTTTCTTGTGAATTTACAAGCCCAAAGGCAGTGCAGTCATCATTTCATGAAAGAACCAGGTCTCATTCTTTATATCCTGTTGAGATTGTAGTGATTTCCATGATTGAGAACCCAGCCCTGTCTCAGAAGCCCTATGTATTAGAAGTTAACAAAATATCCCAGGCAGATCATCTACCTTGTTTCTGAATCTCAAAAAGATGGGGATTTAAGAGCAGCTGATAGAAAATGAGATGAGGTGTTTTTGTGGTGACATTTATTTTTTTTATTTTTTATTTTTTATTTTGCTGGTCTGGGGATGGAATCCAGGGGCATTCGATCTCCAAGCTACACCCCCTGCCCTATATTTTTATTCTTTATTTTGAAACCGGGTCTCACTGAGTTGCAGAGGGCCTCACTAAGAAGCTGAGCCTCTCCACGAACCGCGATCCCCCGGTCTCAGCCTCTCGAATGCATAGATTACAAGTGTGCACCACCATGGCCAGCGCTGACATTTGCTTTTGAAGAGATGAGATTTTTGCTGCAGAGGCCCATGAGAAAACCAGAGTGAAGGGCTTACTGGGTGTGTGGCAGCTGTTTCTCATCTTATTTTCTTACCTTCTTGTGTATTCTGATCATTACTTCTTTTTTTTTTTTTTTTTTTTTTTTGGTGGTACTGTGGGTGGAACCCAGAGGCTTTCTACCTCCGGGCTATGCTCCCAGACCTATTTTATATTTTATTTGGAAACAGGGTCTCACTAAGTTGCTTGAGAGCCTCACTCGGTAGCTGAGGCTGGCTTCAAACCTGTACGATCCTCCTGTCTCAGCCTCCCAAGCGCGGGGATTACAAGCGTGCGCCACCACGCCCGGCTTGATCACTACTTCTTAGCACCAAATGGCTCCAAGTCTCTGGAACTCAAGAGAGTTTTAATACTGGATCACATTTTCTTTCTTTTTTTTTTATTTTTTGGTGGTGGTACTGGGGTTCCTGGAAACCCTTCTACCTCCAGGCTACACTCCCAGACCTATTTTATATTTTTTTTTATTTGGAAATAGGGTCTCTTAAGCCAGCTTGGCTGGCTCTGAACCAGCGTGATCCTCCTGTCTCCGCCTCCCAAGCGAGGGGATTACAAGCCTGCGTCACCACGCCCGGCTGGATCACATTTTCTATAAAAAATCTGGGGGCTAGGTGGTAATTCAGTGTTCCCATCACAAGCTGGGGCTCCCCCTTAGAGATCCTGGTTGATCAGCTCCCAACAAGTACTCTTTCTGAAAGTGGATTTATATCTTCTGTCTTCAGTGAGTGAAATGAAAATACAAATCCTTACTCCCCCTACCCCTGGATGTCGTTCATTTATTTCCAAAGGGGTATCCTCTGAACAGCCCTACAAAGCAGTGGGCCCCACGGATTCAATATTTTTCAAGGGAAGTGCGTGGCTAATTAGAGCTACTATCTTTTGCATTGTTCTGTAGGCTTGGAAGAGAACACACAAGACTTCATCTAATCTTCCCAGGTTCTAATCTTCACAAGAGCCCTTTGCCTAGGAATGACTCTTGATTCTCTTTTTAGATGTGAGCATCTAACTTCAGGTCACACAGCAAGGAAGGGGTTAAAATTGGGGACTCCCACTCAGTTTTAACTCCAGAGCTTGAGCTTCTGACCAGTGTGCGCTATCGGAAGCAAATACCCAAAGACACATTGCATCCAATTTCTGCCTGGGATGCTCTCTGTTCCCAGTAACATCTTCTGTTAGCAAGTTCCGGTGGTCGCCCACACTGACCCTTGGGCAGCTGCCAGGCCATTACAAGGGGTACATTTTCTCTCTCAGCACACTCTTTGCACACCTTGATTTTAATGTTTATTTATTTATTGTGGTACTAGGGATTGAGTCTAGGGCATTCTGCCTCTGGGCTATACTCCCAACTATATTTTAAGTTTAATTTTTATGTTTTTTGGTGGCACTGGGGTTCCTGGAAACCCTTCTACCTCCGGGATACACTCCCAAACCTATTTTTTTATATTTTTATTTGGAAACAGGGTCTCCTAAGCCAGCATGGCTGGCTTCAAACCTGCGCGATCCTCCTGTCTCTGCCTCCCAAGCGCGGGTATTACAAGTGTGCGCCACCACGCCCGGCTTTTAATTTTTATTTTGAAACAGGGTCTCATTATGTTTCTGAGAGCCTTGTTAAATTACTGAGGCTGTCCCTGAACCTGTGATCCTCCTGTCTCAGCCTCCCAAGTACTGGGGCTATAGGCATGTACCACCACATCTGACTGTGACCCAGATTTTTAGACGTCTCTATTTACCTGGTTCTGATTTTCTTGCTTCAATTTCCAAGAGATCCCTGGCTTTGGGCCCCCAGAAGAGAAAGGATGAGCTATAATATGATTTTATTAGATGAGAGCAACACACCTGACGCGCGCAGCAGCTGTAAGACATCTGGCTGCTGTGGCCTTTTGGGGGTGGTGAAACATTTCCAAAAATAAGAGACCAACTCCCATAAGCAGGTCTCTGTGTCTCTCCACAACGGTGTCAGACAGAAGCTCTGGGAAATGCGAGACATAAGGTGCCATCCCCCAAAGTTCCCTGTGTGATGGCAGCATCAATATCCCTTCATCAAGACCCCGGCACCAGGCCTCAGCCAACAGAACTGACTGGGACAAAGGGGGTTCTACTCCCAATTTGTGTTCAGATACTTGATCCTTCCTTACAGCCTTTGCGGGAGGCCGGGTCAGAAGGAGGATACATTCCTCAGTCCATAACCTCTTCCCAAGAAGGAAACTCCAGGTTGTTTTTCCTTTTCTTTTTTTTCTTCCACAGATTCACAAATACACCTACTCTCTAGCTGCCTGTAATGCAAATAGCAGTAATTATTTCAACCTATGTGCGCGGAATGCTTTCACACAGATACGTTCCCTTTACAGACACCTTTGTAAGAACACACCTCCTGCTCACAAGAGTCAAACCGTGTCTTTGTTTTAGCATCCTGATTGAAACAAGCAGGCACACACACCTAGAGAGGAGAAGACGGATTCTCAGGGAATTAAGTCGTGGGAGGAATAGTTTTCCTATCACCTGGGAGAGGTATTTAAAGTGAAATTCTCTTGTTGTCTCTGCCATCTACTTCACCCCAGGAGAAATTATTACAGTAGGGGGCACGCTGCCTCCCCAATTATGTTGGGCTGGAAAAAGTCTTGAGTAACTACAATCTAAAACATTTTCGATGTAATGATGGTAACTAGTCCATAGGAGTGGACGCTTCTGTAACACGTATCTCAGTCCACAATGAAGGAGTGAAACCATCTTAAATCTTTTTATTTTCTAGAAATTGATGCTCTATGAGTTCAAGCCCGGGTTTCTCCTGGATCATGAGAAAAATATAAGGTTGGTCATTGTTGGGAACTGCTGTCCTCACCGGTGTCACGACAGCATCAAGCACACTTTGCAATGTGAGGGTGTCGGTGCAGGCGGAAGACTTGGTATTGTCATCTGTCCCATAGATTTCCACCAAGATGGCCACTGTCCTTGGTCCTGAGGGGTTTTAAGGACTGTTGGCATTTCCATGCTTCTAAGCCATACCCGAGACGGAGGAATCTTTGTAAGGGTGCTTAGGGGACTCCATCTGCATAGAAAGCACCAGCAGCCTTTTCTCTGTAAGTTCGTGTAGCCTCTTTCTTGCTCAATCCATGCCCTCTCTGAACACCAGTCCTGCTGCAGGAACTTTGCTCTGGGGAGGCTGTTTCTTCCCGTTGTCTTTATACACTGTTGGTGGGATCCCACAGTACTACAGCCACTATAGAGGTCAATGTGGAGTTTCCTCAAAACACTGGGAATGGAACCATGCATGACCCCACTATACTACTTCTGGGTATCTTCTGAAAGAAACTAAAGTCTGAATATGATAGGGATACATGAATAACCATGTTTATATCAGCACAATTCATAATAGCCAAACTGTAAAATCAGCTTAGGTGTCCATTGACAAGTGAATGAATTAAGAAACCATGGCCTAGACACACAATGGACTTTTACTCAGCCATAAAGAACAAAATTATGCCATAATGATGGAACGAGAGAATATTAGACCAAGTGAGATGAGCTGGTCTTACAAAGTGAAATGCTGTATGTTTTTGCTCGTATGAAGAAATTTGAGAGAAATTGGGAAACGTAAAGAACTTCAGATAAGCAAGAGGGGATGCTAGTAGGGTCGTGGAGGGGCATGGGAAGAGGGAGGCAGGGAGGCGAAAGGGGAGAGTTGATGAAGAAAGTGTTTAAATAATCCTGGGCTCATATATGATGTTATCAAAGTCAATTAGAATATTATGTATGGAGAAAGGGAGGGACCAGGGTGGGACCTGGAGGGAATCACGCGCGTGCTGTGCGCATGTGCATGTCTGTGGCCCTGACCTCACGCGCGTGCTGTGCGCATGTGCATGTCTGTGGCCCTGACCTCACTCTGACGCACACACGCGATGCACCAACAGAAACCTCAGCAACAACAAAAGCAACAAACCCCCCATGCTTTGGCCTCAGCAGATCCTTTAAGTTCAACCATGGTCTCCGGCATCTAGAAACATAACTCAAGTATTCTTGGAGGCTATTTATTCTTTCTGTCCTACCACCGACCTCCCTTGCGGCACTGAAACACAGACTCAGCTCCAAGTTTGAGTGAAAGAAAAATACAGAAATGAAAAAAAAAAAAAAACCGGTTAGTGAGCCTAAATATTATTTTTCCACATTTTTATACTCTTTTCATTTGTAACTCCTAGTTGCAGTTTCCAAATTTGGTGAGAGAGATGTTTTGGGAATGTTGCAAAAAAAAAAAAAAATCCTCCCAAACTTTCAAAATCAAGTAAATGTTAGTGAAATTTAAACTTTAAAACATAAATAATGGTTTTGGTTAAAGCTTGGAGATAAAAGAGCTGAAAAGAGTATTTTCTCTCACAATAAGAAAAAAGCTAAATAAACTACAAAATTAGCAACCTTTCTTGAACCTATCAGAGAACTGATGTTACACATAACTAACTTAAAACCAAGAGCTAGGCAAAAGCCTGCAGGGAGACTCGGGATTCAAACATTTGCTTACCTACGACAGATGCTGACAAATGCTCAAAGAGCTGGTAAGAAGCTGGTAAGAAGATTAAGCTAGACTTGTTTAAAGAATTGCTAAAGGCCAGGTGTGGGCTAGCAGGAGCCTGTGAAGTCCCAGGGGCTGCAGACCCAGGAGAGCTCAGACCCTCTTACAGCCTTTTTCTCCAAGAATGCCAGGTACGCACCTCCCCATCTCTCCCATCCAGCAAAGCCCTAGTCTGTAGAGGGAAGGCGATCACAATGGACCCTGAGGTGCTGGTGGAAACTGACTGCAACTAGCCAAGGAGGCTAGAGGGGCAGGGAGTTCCACCACTAGGGGAGGGTCAGGGGTTCTTAGGTTTTGTTTCCTGAAGCCCAACACCATGGTAGAATTGAAAGGATCTGCTGAGGCCGAGGCATAGGGGTTTGTTGTTTCTGCTGTTAGCTGCTGTTTCTGTTGGTGCATCTCGTGTGGGTATCGTAGTGAGGTTCAGAGCCACAGAAGCGCACGTGCGCACGGCACGCGCGTGATTCCCTGCAGGGCCCACCCTGGCCCCTCCCTTCCCCATACATAATATTCAAATTGACTTTGGTAACTTCATAGATGAACCAGGATTATTTAAACGCTTTCTTCATCAACTCTCCCCTTGCGCTTCCCCACCTCCCTCCTCAAATGCCCTTCCACTTTTCTCCTAGTATCTCCTCTTATTTCTCTGAAGTCCTTTTTTATTTTCCAATTTCTCTCAAGTTTCTTTTTTTTCATGTGGTGTTGGGGGTGGAACCCAGGGGCATTCTACCTCCGAGCTACACCCCCAGCCCTACTTATTTAGTTATTTTTTGGTGGTACTGGGGTTCCTGGAAGCCCTTCTACCTCCGGGCTACACTCCCAGACCTATTTTTTTAAAAATATTTTTATTTGGAAACAGGGTCTCTTAAGCCAGCATGGCTAGCTTCTAACCGGCGCGATCCTCCTGTCTCCGCCTCCCAAGCGCGGGGATTACAAGCGCACCACCACCTCTGGCTCATCCCCAGCCCTATATTTAATTCTTTATTTGGAAACAAGGACTCACTGTCTTGCAGAGAGTCTCACTAAGTACCTGAGGCTGGCCATGAACCCGGATCCTCGTGTCTCAGCCTCCCGGGTACTAGGATTACAAGTGTACGCCACCACACCCAGCCCAAGTTTCTTCATAGGAGTGAAAACATGTGGCTCTTCACTTTCTGGGAATGGCTAATCTCACTTAGCCTCATGTTCCCTGGTTCCATTCATTTTCTCACAAATAACATGATTTTGTTCTTTATGGCTGAGTACAGTTCTACCATTCTTTGTGGCTGAGTACAATCCTACTGTGTGTATAGACCGCAATTTCTTTATTCATGCAGTGTTGGCCCTACCTACTTTCTGGAGAAGGGCAAGAACTCTTGAGACCCAGGTCCCTCGGTGTCTGCTCAGGATGGAGGCTTCAGATGCACATAAAATGTCACCTAGCTCCCCTCCCCTGCCACCATGTGAGCAGAGTTACAGTGGAATACAATTTGGGCACCTATATGACACAAGCTCTCACTGGGGGTTAGTCCAACAGGGAGACTCCAAACAAAGAGGGAGATAAAAAACATAAATTATTAGACGAATTTGAAGCCTCTGTAGCATTGAGGGTCACCATAGTAACTGCAAAACTCTCGGTCCAACTCTGGACTAGATTTACACAAACATCCACATCAAAGGTCTAACAAAGGGAAAGGTACGCTCATTTACAAGCATTAAAAATACGTAGCATCTACTGCCCTATTTAACATATTTACCTTTCAACAAAAAAATTATATGGTACCCCAAAAGGCAATAAAAAGCAGAGTCTGGAAAGACAAGGGAATCATTACAACCAGCCTCAGACATGTGTTGGGTTTACTAGACAGGAAATTAAAAATACCTATAATTAATATGGTAAGTACTGGTGGCAAAGGCAGACAACCTGCAATAGCAGATAGGTAATTTTAGCAGAGAGACAGTAATAAAGAGTCAAATGAGCCAGGTGTGATGGTGCACTCTTGGAATCCCAGCATTTGGGAGGCTGAGACAAGAGGATCATGGTTCGCGGACAGCCTCAGCTACTTAGTGAGGCCCTTTGGAACTCAGTGAGACCCTGTTTCAAAATAAAGAATGAAAATAGGGCTGGGGATGTAGATCAGAGGTAGAATGTCCCTGGGTTCCATCATCAGTACCATAAAAATTATCTTCTATTCACTCTCTCTTCTCCTTCAGCCTCTGAGCTACACCTGGGAGCCTGAGACAGGAGGATCTAGGTTCACGGCCAGCTTCAGCTATTTAGTGAGACTCTCTGAAACTTAGTGAGACCATGTTTCAAAAGAAAGAATAAAAAATAGGGCTGGAGGTATAGCTCAGAGGTTGTGGAGAAGAAGGAGAAGTTGTGGAGGGCCTCACTATAAATAGCCGAGGCTGGCTGTGGACTGAGATCCTCCTGTCTCAGCCTCCTGAGTACTGGAATTACATGCCTGCACCACCACGCCTGGCTCAGAAGAAATATTTTAGCCAGGCATGGTGGTGCATGCAAAGGCTGAGACAGGCGGATTGTGTAAGTTCGAAGCCAGAGAGAGAGAGAGAGAGAGAGAGAGAGAGAGAGAGAGAGAGAGAGAAGAGATTTTTTAAATAATTGTTGAAATTCTTCCAAATTAGTTACAGCCACTGCCATGGTTTGAGTGTGCCCCACCTCCATTCATGTTTTGGAAACTGGATTCCCAGTGTGACTGTGTTAGGAAATGGGGTCTACCAGAAAGTGTATTAATGCAGCTATAAGAAGAGTTAACACAAGTGAGTTTGTTCCCTTCTACCTTCTGCTTTGCAGAGGGGCAGCTAAGGAAGCTCTCATCAGATGCTAGCAACTTGACCTAAAACTTGCCAGCCTTCCCAACTGCAAGAAACTAACTTCTGTTCTTCATAAGTTACCTAGTCTGTTATTTTGTTTTAGCAGTGAAAATGAACTAGCACAGAAACTGGCATCAGTTCTGCACGACTATATCAAATACCTCAAAACGAGGAAGCAGCTTTGGAACTGGATAGTGGGTGGAGGCTAGAAGCAGACGCTGGCTGAAGCCGGTTTTGCTATAAATACAGGAGCATGAAGGGCGATTTTGGGGGCAGCTTAGAAGAGCTGAAGGGAAAGCCCTGGTCTTTTCAGCAGTCACTTAAGTGGTCGTAATCAGAATGTTACAGCTATACATTCAATGCAATCCCAATAAAAACGTCAGTAAGTCTTTCATAGATGATAACAAACTGGTTTAAAAATTGGCATGGAAAGGCAAAGGAGCTAGCATAGCAAAAACAATTCTGAAAAAGAAAACAAGGAGGGTAGAGGACCACATCGTAGGATTTCAAGGTGAACTGAAAGCTGTAGTGATCAAGGCAGTGCTGTTGGCTAAAGGGTAGATATGTGGCGCAATGGAATGAATGGGATTTTCACAGATCTACAGATATATTGTCAACCCATTTTTGACAAAAATGCAAAGGCAATACAATAGGCATAGAAGAGTGATGATTAAACAATGATGATAGAACTGGACAACTTCACATCCTGGAGACACGTTAACTCAGAACGGACTGTAGACCTACAGGTAAGACGTAAAACTACAGAATGTCTCTAATAAAACAGAAAATTTGCATGACCTTTGGTTTAGCGATGAGTTCTCAAAGATGGTGATGAAAGTAAAAAATGAAAGGAAAAAATTGACAAGAGAAAATTAATGGTGAATTGGACTTTATCAAAACTTAAAAATCTTTCTCTCGCCAAAAATTCAGTTAAGAAAATAAAAAGGAAACGTACAGGCCAGGGAAATAATTGGCAAATCACATATCTGCAAGAATTTTTACCCAGAGCATATAATGCCATCTTAAAACTCATCAAGAAGAAAAGAAGCAACCCAATCTAAAAACTAGGCAAGATGTCTCAACAAACATTTAAATAAAGAATATATTACTTATAAACATATAAAAGATGTTCAATAACATTTATTATCAGGACACTGCAAATGAAAAGCATGTGATAGTACAATTAAAATATAAAATCCTAGTGGTATCAAATTCTGGTAGGCCTGTCAAGCAATAGGAAACAGTATTTATTGCTACTGAGCATGCAGAATTGTACAACCATGTTGAAAAACAATTTGATGATGTCTTATAAAGTTAAAAATATACCTACCACATGACCGAGAAACTGTATTTCACTGCATTTATTCAATGTTTAAAGGTTATACAAAATCCTTATAAGACTATTTATAACAATTTTTTCTTAGTCATCCCGAACTGAAAATAAGCAAGATATCCTTCAACAGAGTAAGAGATGAATGAACTGTGATATATTCATACAACAGGCTATTTATTACTCAGCAATAAAAAGAAATGTGCTATTGATTCACAGAATGGCATAGATCTTAAATGCATTCTGTAAATGAAAGAAACCAGACCCCAAAGGCTACATATTGTGTGATTGCATATTTATTCTATTATGGAAAGGGCACATTAGGACACAAAAAAATAGATCAGTGTCTTGGGTGAAGGGAAAGTTTTTCTAGAAAGGGGCTAAATGGAGTAACTATTTTTAGTATCATTGAACTCTGTGATGTGGTACTGAATGGTGGGCATATGAATCTGTGCATTTACCATACCTCATAGAACTGCGAACTACAAAGGATGAACTTTACCAGATGCACATTGAAGAACACACACACACACACACACACACACACACACACACACACACACACACACACCTACGTTGTTAAGCAGCATCTCATCAGAGAGCACAGAAAAGAATTATTTTCTGGGCAGCAACTTGTAAGGAGTGTCAATGAGTAGAAAAAAATAGTAATAAATGTGATGTCATGGCTTCAAAAAAGTTTGATTGCAATAAATATCTTCACTTTTGTCTACTGCGGTGAATTTTGCGTCAACTTGAGAAGCAAGGCCTGTGTTTGTCTCCCTCTGTAGGCCTGTGGCTACAGTACAGCAAGCATTCCTCAAATGAGCAGACCCTTATAAGCCGAATGCCTTCTCAGGAACACGTAATGCTGCTACCTTTTATCATCTTGTTTTAATAATATGTTTATACAAATATATACATTTTTATGCTTATACAAATTTGTTGTGCACAATTTTATGCTTACTACTTGTGAGCAGCTATGAAAGTATGACAAAATTATAAATCAGACACAAAAACTAATCTCAGCAAAGCTCAATCTAATAACGGAGAATTAGTGAAATTCTGACATTGCTCCCGTGACTGCACCCGATGCATGGGGTCTGGTCTTTGAGGTGGTCAGGAGTGATTACTGTTGACACTGGATGTTCCAGCCATAATTCATTCACCCTTCCATCCACTACAAGAAACTCCTTTTACATTTTACAGTATACCCTAATGTCATATAGGACGACTAGAAGAAGTTGAGGTTCACTTTCCATTTTATAACCACCATAAACTCGAGGCCCAATTATAATGTTTCTATTTCCATCTGAATCAATCCGTGGCAGGCAAAATTTCATTTAAGTGAAGTTTGGTCCTTGTCCTCTGAAGCACCTCAGTGTGACAACATCCCATGATGCAGACGGACATAATTTGTCTTGGCTGGAGGAACGAAGACCCTGTTTATGATTAAGAGGAAAGGCCCTTTCTTCATTCTGAATGTTTGCCTGTTTAGAGAATTCTGACAGGAGAGAGATGCAAAAACCACCCCCAGGTGGGATTTCAAAATCTTGCACCATGACACTGATCTGTTTTGAACTATTTGGAACTCCCTAAGGTTACAGTAATGCTTTCTACTGTGCTTTTAAAACTTAAAAAAAAAAAAAAAGTGACTTCTTAGTGGGCAGTTCAGCGAGCAAATTAAAGAAATTCTCTCTAAGAAGATGCTTCACACCTCATTTTGTGGATGGTGCGATTCGGAGAAATGCATGACCTAGCAATAGTCAAATGCTCACACTGGACTCATCTAACACTTTGCGATATGACTTGCAAAGCGTACCTTTGTATTATTACCATGGTAGAGCTAGCCTTTGCTTGAGTCTGTGGGATGGCAAGTTAGGAGATGGCCCAGGACTGTGCCAGAAGGGGACACTGGCTGGCCCATAGATGTCTGTGGTGTTGAGAGTTGGTGGTCGTTGGGAAACTCAACAGACAAGATCCTCAGAGATCTTTCTGCTCTTTCTGTGTCCCTGCAGGGCCCAGTCACCGTTGAGTAGGGAATACACGTGAGCCAACACCAGTGTTCATATTCACCACCTCTAGACCTTGGGTCCATCACCAGCATCTCTGTATCATCATTTTTTTTTCATCCATAATGTAAAAATAATGGTGATGAATCTCAAATGAGAAGAAGCAGGTACAGGAACTCAGAAAAGGCCACCTCAAAATATGCGGATGCTTTTGAACCGAGGACACTTGGGGACAAGGGTGCAGGTGGAGGCTTCTCCAGAGCTCCCCTCACCTACCTAATGACAGATCCTCCATGAATCCCTTCCCCTGGCATCTTACCAAACCAAGGGAGAGTCACTGGGATCATGGGAGAAGAGACTGGAGGTTGATACCATGCCCAGACTGTCACCTATTCTTCTGAGGGATGCTCCAGACATTAATACCTGAGGGACTTTCTCTGCACTACCAGACAGTCTTGTCACCATAGTCCCCTTCCCTCACCCTATGATAACTCCTGCTACCCTCTCCCTGCCCAGCAGCCCCAAGCCCCTACCTTTCTGAAACTCAGGATGCTATATGAACGTCAATCATCTTACACTTTTTTGGGTCTCAAATTTTGTGGGACTTGGTACGTGTGTACACATGGATCAAGTTAGTTTGTAGCCCAGCCAGAGAACCCAGAAGGGTGGAAAAAAGACCCCCCCCATACAGGTAACGTGTGGAGAGAAAAGATTAGCATGTAGGACATGGTGCATACAGTTCACTCTTGTTACTATCATAGTTAACGCGTGGGGTTAAGTTGCTCGTTTCCTCCTGCTGCTTTTAACTGATGTGTGAGTTTTAGGAAGGCAGGGACCATCACTCACTCTTTTCTGCATTCACAGTCTCGAGCACACAAAGTCCAATCGATGCATTTTGAACTGCCAAGAAGGAACGGAATTGGAAAATCGTTCAGGGGAGAGCAAAGTGTCGAAGGCAACCAAGCACAGGGATAAAAATGAGTAATTTTCACTTTGGAATGGAGGATAGGAGTATCTGTAGAACCTTAGACTCAACCCCTGTACCCGGTATGTTTTCATCTCAATGCATTTAGCAAATGATTCTTCACAGTCCCTTTGGGTAGACTCCTGGCATCAATTCTGTAGCTACAGGTTGTTTGCTTTGCTGCAAAATGAGACAAGAGTGCTCTAAAACAAACCGATTGTTTTTAAGACATCTTACCCTGAGCTGCTAGACATGTTTTTGATCTGGGTGTTGAATGTATATCATGTGTCTGTAATCCTATAATTTGCAAACTTTGATTTACATATGCTATACTTTGATAAAAAAAAATTTTAAAGAACCTTCCCTCATTGGTAGTGATTCCACCTGACGAGTGTGTTCAGTTTTACTTCTACCCTGACATTTCTTTCATAGTACCTCCCAACCCACTGCACCTGAAGGCAGCCCAAACCTCCGTAACATATGATCACAGGAAGCCCCTGGCACTCACTTGGAATGGGCAAAGCCCTCCAGGCTTTGAAACACTGGAGCTTTTTGTTAAATGGACCCCCAAATTAATGTTCACATAATCTATCCACCAGAGGGAGCTAACAAAACCAGAATAAGAGGTAATAGGAGAATACTGAACTTAGTCAGCTTTGAATCAGATTTTCAGACCAGGACTGAAGACACAAACAAGAATCAGTTTCTGGCTTCTAAGGAAGGCATGCGAAATGTTATCAAAGTCAGATTTAATGCATGGCGTTGTTTCTTTCAACAGTAGATATGTTTCAATGGTTTCCAGGGAGTTAACAACACTCATAAATGAAGGTAAAGAAACAGGCATTGAATTAAGGAGGACTCACCCCCTTATTTTATAGATTGTATTTTAGAGATTTTATAGATTACAGAGAATTCTCAATGGGAGAGGGGAGCACCAACAATTTTTTTCTCTCTTAATGCAGGGGTATAATTGATAAATACAGCTCATGACTGTTAGAAATAATCATAAACAAAGTTTCCATTGCATTCCTGCAGGGCATCATTAGCATATGTGTCGATTAGAGAAAGGTCTGGGTACTGCTTGGTGAGCAAAGCACAGGATGGATCTCACATCCCACTTTGCAGCTCTATGCAAGGACAGCACCCCTGGGCAGCCGCCCTGGCTTGGCTTGGGTTGCTAGGGAATGCATCCTTTGGGAAGGATGGTACCTTTTCTTAATCTCACATGGAATGTTTCAAGACAAGTTGTCTAATAGTCCTCTTCCAGTCAGATTGCTGATCTCAAATTCTTCCTAGAGAGAAATTTTGGATCCATCCCCGAGCTATGGATGTGAACACTTACCATCCTTGTTCTCTGCTTCCAAACTGCCCTGCTGGAAAGGTGTTGATCATTAACACCTTTTTCATGATCATTTCCAGTTTCTGATAATTTCTCAGTTCTTTATTATTATTATTATTATTATTATTATTATTATTATTAGGCAATTACTATCTTCATCAACTTTTCTCACTGGTTAGAGATTTTTCTGGGAGGAAACCAGAGCCGGACATTCATTTAAACCTCTTCCGTGCGATGGTTTCTCATTCTTTACCTTATTTGATCTGACAACAGCACTTGACACCGCTCATCACTCTGTTTACTTTTGGCTTTTTGCACTTCCTTTCCTGCTGGCTGCTGCTCTCAGTCTCTGCCATTGATTCCTCCTCAGCTTACTAAGAGGGAACCGTCAGGGGCCTCCCTCTGATCCCTCCAGACAGACTCATCTAGTCTATGGCTTTGTACACCATCTAGCAAAGACCGCTCCTGCCAGCCTCTGCCTTGAACTCCAGATCTATATTCAACTGCCTACATCCGAATGTTTAAAGAGATCTCAAACTTCACATGTGTAAAACCAAACTTGTGGACTCCCCTCCTATGAGTCCTTCTCACCTGAGCCCATGATGCCCCCTTTTCACTTATGCTCAAAATGTTGGAAGCATTCTTGGCCCGTCTCTTCCTCATCCTTTACATCAGCAAATGCTCCTGGTTCCAGAAATATGTCCAAAATTTGAGTATTTCATATCACAGCCACAGCCACCAACCAGGTCTCAACCACAGCACCATCACTTGCCTGCTTTGTTGCAAGAGTCTCGCAGTTAATATCTCCGATTCTGCCCTCCGCTACCTTCTAGCCCTCGACTAGAGGTGAGTTTCTTCATCCCTGTTACAAGTCAGACCACATCTCTCCTCTCTAGAACGTGTCTCTGCTCACAGAGTGAAGCCCAAGAAACTCGAAAGTGTTGGAGGGTAGCTGAGGCTCCGCACGGTCACTCTGCTGCTCTGGTTCTGGATATCTCCTGGGCTTTCCTGTCTTTCTCCTTCTTTGGGCGTGCCAAGCCTGCTCCGACCTCAGGGTGTCTGCACCTGCAGATCTCTCTGCCTGAAGTTGTCCTTGGGCTTTCTCTTGAAACTCCTTTATCTCTTCCTGTCCTGCCAGGCGTTCCTTGAGGTGGTATACTAAATAACGCTCACACTCTTTTCCCTCTCTGCCTATCTTGCCCTCCTCTAATGTTCTTGATAGCATTTCTTTCCATTGTATGTGAGTGTATTAGGGATATGCACATGAATAGACCTATCTATGTCTACTGTCTATCTCTATCTACTATCTATCTACCATCTGTCTATCTATCATCTATCACTATCATCTATCTGTCTTTCTGTGTATTTATTTGCTCATCTACCTTCTCACCAAGGATGTAAGTTCTGTGATGGAACGCGTTTTATTTCATTCATGCTATATCCCCAGTGTCTAGAACAATGCCTGGCACATAGAAGACATTTGAGAAACATTTGTCAAGTGAATCCCAACCATTTATATACTGACTACAAGTTACATGTTACATAGAATGTGTAGAGTACAACATGTTAAACTTTGCCTTAAAGTTTCCCCTGTTGCCCAAGCAGAATTGGACATCTTGGAAAGCATTTAAAGAAATACAGTGTTTACCCTTGGAGCACAGCGGATGCCACATGCATATTTGATGAGTGGTGGAATGCAATCTGCCATCTTCCTGCCGAGTAGATTGCCGCAAGGTAACTGGGCCAGAGAGGAAGCTACAAATCAGCTTTCTTTAACCCCTTGTCATTGTGTTGAATCACAAAACAGTCCATCTACTGCATTTGGCCCTTACTAATTGCTACCAATTTTTATTGTTAAGCTGGATTTGCATACATGTTATATGCCCATATAAATGGGAATGGGTGTCATTTTTAAAAAAAAATTGCTGATGCCAAAGAATTCAGCCTGATATTGTATAAGGGAATTTCTATCAATGAAGTCAGAAATTGTGTTTCTTTTTCTTTTTCTTTCCTTTTTTTTTTTTTTTCAGCACTGGGGATGGAACCTACATCCTCAGCCTTATTTATTTATTTAGTGGGACTGGGAATGGAACTTAGGGGCATTCTACCTCTGAGTTGCACCCCCAGCCCTATTTTTTATTATTTTGTTTTGAAAAAGGGTCTTACTGAGTTACAAAGGGCCTCACTAAGTAGCTGAGGCTGGCTGGGAACCGCGATCCTCCGGTCTCAGCCTCCCAAATGCTGTGATTATAAGCGTTATGCACCACCACGCCCGGCTTGATCTTTATTTTAAAGAACATGTAAAAGTAAAAAATACAATATGCCTGTAGTTAACAAGCCTATATTGTCACTTAAAGATACTGAACTTATGCAGGTTGTTTATGTATGTATGTATGGTACTAGGGATGGAACCCAGGGGCATTCTATCTCTGAGCTACACCCCCAGCACTATTTTATTTTATTCTTTATTTTAAAACAGGGTCTCACTGAGTTGCAAAGGACCTCACTAAGTAGCTGAGGCTGTCCTCGAATCGTGATCCTCCTATTTTCCCTCCTAAAGGCTGGAATTATGTAAACCTGGCTCAGGTTGTATATTTTAATGATAGTGCATGATAGAGACCATGCACCCAGCTGGTCCCCTTGCACTTCAGCTCTGGCCAGCCTGAGTAGAAATTCAGCTCACCATCTCCTGGCTGTGGGTCTTGAGCAAACCATTTCACCCTGGTGTCTGTATCCTTATCGGCTTGTTGAGAGGAATAACAAGGGGGTAGAGATACAGCCCTATAAACAGTGCTGGGCCAAGAGTAATCACTCAGTAAATACTAGTTCTTGTTACTCGCTGCAAATAATGAAAATAAAGTTTCACCATCACAGTCTCTCTTTGGAGCTAATGGGCTGAATTAATCCAATTTGCACTAATTTGTCAAAAATATCCAAATAGTTTCATATGAAATTACTCCTAAAGAAAGAGGAGCTTTTATAGTAAAGCAGAGTGCTTAGCACCATCTTTCGAGATGCCAGTGTCTCTCCAGGAGTCTGCTGATTGCCTGTACTTCAGATGTCATAATTGGTACTCAGCACTCTTAGAGATACCGCCCGAGTTACCGCTCAGAAACAGATCTGAGAAAGCCTGTAGCAAACACTGGCTTCCAGTGTGCTTTGCTATCAATATTGGTGTTTAAGATCACTACAAAGGGAGCGTTTGAAAGCTGATTCATTTACTAATTCTCCTCATTTTAGGCTTTCTTCATTTTCAACACTCATTAACAGGCAAACACCCATGCAATGTGCAAATCTACATCTCACACTCCCAGACTTTTATTTATTTGTATTTTTTATTTATCTATTTATTGTGGTACTAGGGATTGAACTCAGGGATGCTGCCTCTGAGCTACATCCCCAGCCCCATATTTTTTTTCTTTATTTTGAAACAGGGTCTCACTATGTTATGGAGGGCCTTATTAAGTACCTGAGGTTGCCCACAAACCTGTAATCTTCCTGTCTTAGCCTCCCAAGTACTGGGATTACAAGCTTGTGCCATCATACCTGTCTTCCCCACTTTTAAAATGAGAGAAGATGGTCGGGCGTGGTGGCGCACGCTTGTAATCCCCGCGCTTGGGAGGTGGAGACAGGGACCCAGGGACTCAGTGTTGTAGCAATGCCACGGGAGGCCATTTCTGGGGACGAGGGGCTTATCTTATGCTTGACAGCCTTTGTTAAGTTTCTTGACTCTTAATGGCTGGATCCTCCATTGCACTTTGTTTTCATTGTAGGTCAAACTTACACCTTGGTTTAATGGCTCTCCAACCTTCTCCCCTACCCTTTGTATTTTCTCTCTCTCTCCCTTTTAATCCGATCCTTATAGGATTTGAACTCAGGACAATCTAACATTCAAAGCTTTCTTAGATATAAGCTTATTCTATTTTCCCTTATCTCCTGCCTCTTAGACCTTTCACTCTTAGTTTCCAAAGGTAATGATGCTTTCCTGTCTCTGAGCTCTTGCCCGGGCCCCTTTCACTGAGAAAGTTCTTACTACCTCGTCCTTCCTGCCTTTTGTGTTTCGTTTCTCCATGATTGTTCCTCTCATGTCCTCCTCTCTCAGCTTTTCAAGATCCTATTGGCCAGATAAACTCCTCTAAATCCCCAGAACTCCTGTTTTTGAATTCTTTTACAGAGTTAGTAATAGCAATAAATAAATCTCTGGCTATGAACTCTCCAAAGAACCTAGCTTGTATAGAATAGGCACTCGATATTTGTAGAATATAATTGAAAAATTAGGGGGAATTCTAGTGAATTTAATTTTGAACAGTCAGAATTTCCAACAGCTCGCATTCATTCAGCTTGATATAGCAACAATGTACTTAAGTGAATAGAAAAATTCCATGTATCAAGGCATTTGGGGCAGGGCTGGTGGCAGACAGTAACTCACTTTTAATATCTGCTTAAAATGCTTCATTCAATTTGGCTGATTTTTTCCCTAAAGGAGTGATGATTTGATATTCTAAAGAAGTTTTGGACTTTTTTATGAATGTGGACAGAGGATGGGGGGCAAGAAAAAAATAGTTGTAAAGGAATGCTTCATCCTCCGTCAAAGGGTCCCTGGCTGGCCCTTTGACTGGCAAGGACAATGTGCCTCTCTTTAGGCTTAACTCCAGAGATGAAGAAGGGGTGATTCTGTCATTTTAATAAATGTTTATAGGTGAGGTGGGTACTGATGAGCTCAACATGCAGAAAATCTACTTTAGTCCTGTACGCCTGATCACGTGTGATCACTATACCAGTTGATATTTATCAATTTCATGTTATATACCAGGAACTAACTTCCTTCCTTCCTTCCTTCCTTCCTTCCTTCCTTCCTTCCTTCCCTCTGAAGAAGACTTAGGCAGAACAGAACAAAATCCTTTTCTTTTCTCTGTCTCTAAAGCTATCAGCCAGGATTGACCTTGGTCAGCTAAGAATTGGTTGTTAGCCCAGCTGAATACTGACTGTTAAAACCCAAAATCCTGCTCTTGCTTAAAAAGCTTAAGCTGATGTGGTCAGTATGAACCAATCCCCTTGCGCCAGACCAACCTTGCTCAGATGTAGCTAGTTCCTCCACCCCTACCCTAACCACCATAAAAGCTTCGTCTCAACTGCTAAAGGGACTCTCAGTACGGATCTGCTGTGTGGGTAAAGTCTGAGAGTCCGAGCATAAGCCTGAATAAAGGCTCTTTGGTTTTGCATAAGGTGTCGGTCTCCTGGTGGTCTTTGGGGACTTCTCGAACTGTGCATAACACTTCCTTCCTTCCTTTCCTCCTCCTCCTCTTCCTCCTTTTCCTCCTTCTCTGTTTTGTTTTTGAGTGGTTTTTTTTTCTTCTTGGTGCTAGAGACTGAACCCAGAAGCATCCTATCTCCAAGCAACTCTTCTTATCTTTTTAAATTTTGAAACAAAGTCTCACTAAGTTTCTCAGGCTAGTCTTGAACCTACAGTCCTCCTGTCTCAACCTCCCAAGTACTGAGACTACAGATACCTGGTACATGTTCCAGGTCCTTACAATAGACTTATCTTCATATAACACTTCAGTGAGGTGACCTGTCCCCAGGTTGTGCTATGCCCTTGAACAAATACTTGAAAAGCTTATTGCAGGTCTCCACAAGCCATATTTATCATATAAAATTGATTTCTTCTCTCCAACCACATCCTAATGCTTTTTGGGCAATTTCCTCAGGCAACCCAGCTCAAGGAAACTATCACTGCCACATTGGAGGTGAGGTTTGGCGTAGAGCCAGGGCACCGCAGCCCTGCCAGCCTGGCCCCAAGGAAAGGTCTGTAACTTTTTAACTCAAATCTCTAATCATTTCCAGTTGAGAGTACAGCTCTCAGGTAGGCCTCTCAGGTGGACAGCAGGAAGAGGGTGACTAGCACAGGGATCAGGTAGCACCTGCTTGGACTCCGACTTATTAATGATTTAACAAGGGTGATCACATGGGACAACGGCTGCTCTTCTCAGCCCTGGCTTTGCCCAGTCACAGGTCTGCAGATTGAACAAGATGGACGGGTCCAGCCAGGAGGAGGACGACGACGGCTCCTTCACCAACATTTCCTTAGCAGATGATACAGGTAAGAAAATAATAAATGCATGGATTCTCCAATGCACAATCCAGAAACTGTGAGGCAGCTTTAGGAAAAAAAAATATAACCTTTATTATGTTTATTACAGTAGCAAAAACATACTCATTGCAGACAACTTTGAAAGATAGATCCACCAAAGCAGCTTTTAATCAAGAGCTTTTTTTCTCTCCTTTTAAATTAAGTGATAATGTTTAAGGTTCCTGTGGTTATGTTACACGGGCTTTTAAAAAATAAACCAACAAATAAATATAAAATATTCGCTTTCTAAAAGTTCAGGAAACATGATCTCTAAGTTGTTACTAGACTTATCTATTTTGACCATGCTTTTGTTCACTTAAGAGACGGTTCCTCCTCTCCTTGATCCGGTCATTTTCTCATGTCTGATAAATGACCTAAAATATGCTAAAGTTACATTTAAGAATAATTTCAGAAGATGTCTGGGTTTTAAGCAAGGACAAAGTTTGCTGGATTTAACATGAGAGGAAATTAAGGTGGCAGAGGAGCAGCTCTAAAATGCTGACTGTGACTCATTCTACATCTTGGAGAAAATAGACAGTGCTGAATTGCACGATGTTAACCAGAAACACACTCGCAGTCCTGGTGCGCGTGTGTCTGGGTGTGTGTTGTGTATTGCTGGTGGTGGTGGTTTTCTACACAACTGATTTTAGCACAATCTTCAGAAGCCAGCAAGACTGCAGCTAAGCCATGGGGGTGACTGATTTTGATTAACAGAGAGCATAGCATGAATATTTAACATCAATTGTGCTTTCAAGCCGCCACGCTTCCCCACTTTCTCCCTAAATACTCAGATTCAAAAAGCGTCTTTCTAAAGTGCAGCCAGACAATGAACACAAACCGCCAGCCGGGGCTAAGCTTCCCTCCCGGCACTGCAGAAGGTGCCGGAGCCTTTGAAAATCAAAGAGGAACATTTTCAGTCTTTACAAGGGGAGGAAAGGTACGAGGCATCGGGCTGCTAAAGAAACGGGATACTGCTGTCTTTAACCGGCTCCCACCAGGATGTTTTAGAAAACAACGCGCTGCAGAAGGCAGGGAAGGAAACAAAGAGAGGGAAACCTTAAGTTTCTTAGCTGCTGGGAGGCAGGGCCAGCCGGGATCCTGTGCTGGGGTATCCTATATGCTGTGGGTGGTGGCAGTTCATACAGAGTACTTACTTGCTGGGAATGCAGCTCGGTGCACTTTTTTATTATTATTATTTTTTATGCTTGCCTGGGCTGAGCCTGGAAGCAGGGCCCTCTGGTAGTGTGGAGCCTTTTGGAAATTACTCTCTTATCCACCCCATTCACATCCCCTCATCCTCTTCTGTGTTTTGTTTGGAGGGCAGGGAATTTAAACTCAGGTGCTCAGGTGTTTAGTCCACTGTCAACAATGGTTCCCCCCTCCTCGGTACTGGGGATGGAACCCAGGGCCATTTACCTCTGAGCTTTACACCTCCAGCCCTATTTTTAATTCTTTAATTTGAAACAGGGTCTCACTGAGTTGCAAAGGGCCTAAGTAGTAGCTGCGGCTGTCCTCGAACCACGATCCTCCTGTCTCAGCCTCCCAAATGCTGGGATTACAAGCGTGCGCCACCACGCCCAGCCTCAACAATGACTTCGAGAAGGGGTTCGTTGGAGCTGTTTGCTAACTGAGTTGGAATAAACTGGGAAAGGGTAATCCTGTGCCTACACCATAGTGAGGGTAATCTCAGCCAGGGGAGAGGCTCAGAGTCTTCATGCTCTGAACAGAAGCCTCCTCTTTCTTGGTTAGACCAATCATAGCATCTTACGGTACACAGGGCCTCCGGGCCTGGTTCAGGACCGCCACCAGGGGCAGGCTCCGGAAGTCGTTTGTGCTATTTCAAAATGGTGAATGGAAATTGTTCATAGGTTTGTGACAAAAATGCTCCAGTTCACTAGAGCACTGTGCTGCTTTGGCTTTGGGGGTCTGCCTTATCCATCTGATGTGGTAGCACTGGCTCGTTCCTGTTAATAAGAGGATCTGGGCCTTTGATAAATACACACTGGGAAGCGAATCAGGAAATAGATGGCACTCATCCCGCAGACCTCATTCAATTTGTGAAGTCCACGCTAAAGTAAAAGAGATAGCTTATATCTTTAAACAAAAACTTTAGTCCAACTTTTTACCTTTCTTTCTATAATACGCACACTGTGTGTATAATGTATATCTATTTCATTATATATTGCATACATTATATAAATCTCATATATATGTATATATTTTTCATAAGTATATGAAAAAGAAGCCCAAATAGGGGACATGCCTCACCCAAGATCTCAGTGCCAATTAGAGGCAAGTCCAAACTGGACTGGAAGGTGCGGCATTTATTAAGCTCCTAAGCTCTGTAAGTTTGCTGGATTCCAGATACAACGTGAAGTTCTTTTTGCATTTTCTTTTTTTCTTTTTGTAGTGCTGGTGATTGAACCCAGGGGCATTCTACCTCTGGGCTACATCCCAGCCCAATTTTATTTTTTTTGTCTGGAAATAGAGCTTCACTAAACTGCTGTGAGCGGCCTCAAACCTGCGATCCTCCTATCTCAGGCTCCCAAGTACTGGGATCGCAGGCGTGCACCGCCGTGTCTATCTTTTATATCTTCTTCGAACTTTACAGCATCATTGTAAAGTTGTTTGACAAATGATAAAACTTCGGCTACAAAAAACTAGAGTGACTTGAGGGGTCACTCCCAGGAACAGTGACGCTCAGCCTGAATCCTGCATGGCTGTAGATACTTACTTCGACTGGCCCGTCTCACTGTACTTTTTCTATGTGGACATTGAGTACGACTGGTTGTGCTGATTCAGTCTTAGCTCTTTCATAGTTTGTGGTGGCTGGGTACCAGAGAAAGCCTTGCCTCCTTTATTAAACACTACAGACTGTGACCAGAGGCCTAATTGGACTGCGCCAATGATTGCCCATAAAGAACACAGGTCCAGATACTAGCCAAGTGTGCTCTACAAAGCTTCCAGCTATGGAGACTGACGTAGGAGGCTATGTCTGGACCGTCACTGCCTCCCTTGCACCCTCACCTGTACACCATCCCTGTTCTTACTGGGAGAATGATAGCAAGGTGTGGTGGTGCACGACTAGAATCCCAGTCCTTGGGAGGCCGATACCAGAGGATCAGTGGTTTGAGGTCAGCCTCAGCAATATTTTATTTTTTAAATTTTTTATTGGTGCACTGTAGTCATACATCTTAATGGGGTACAAGACGGTGGAGGCATACATGCACACATCACCCAATTTGGCCTTACCCGATTCCTACCCCATTCCCTCCCCCTCCCTCCTTCTCATGTTTGGCTCAGTGATTGACTTTGATATGTCTGTTAATGGACATCATGTGCATTAGAGCGTCTCCCTCGGAAATTTAAACAAGACTAACCTCAGCAACTTAGTGAGACCCTGTTTCAAAATAAAAATAAATAGATAAATAAAAAGGACTGGTGGTGTAGCCTAGAGGTAGAATGCTCCCGCCTTCAGTCTTCAGGAGAGAAGAGAGAATGAGAATATGACCATTGCTTCCTTTCTCGGGGAAGGAACTTTTTGCTAACTCTGGGAAAAGGATTGTTTGGGAAGAGAGCTGAAGGCATTCATTAACTGTGTTTCATGGTTGGCGTTCTCTTAAGTAACCCTTATTCTCATCAGTGTGGAGCCATGAGAACTGGCTATAACTACGGTTATTTAAGTCACAAACCAGTCATGCTCTATAAATTTATGTGTAGATTAGTTGTGTGGATTTTAGGGGGAAAATGCCATGTCGAAACATGGTTCTAAATGATAGAATTCCAGATCAGCCTACGCTGTCTAACCTCTGGGTCCCCAAACTGGAAGACAAAGTCCCAGAGTCCCGCAGTAAGCTTCCGGCACTCCAGGGGGCGCCACCATCTCTGTCAGACACTGACTGCTATTGACCTCCTAGGACTTCACCTTAGACCGAGCTACGGTTTTTTCAATGGCGTCATCTCCTTCAGTGCTGGGCTCTTTGCAGTCACTGTAATTAAAAGCAACTCCTGTGTGAAAATCAGTGTACAACAGGTAGTGAGTGTAGCAGCTTGAGAAGGTCGGAGACGCTACGAATGCCCAACAGGTACACAGATCCCATAAGCATAGACGCTCCGTGACTCATGATGGGGGTCCATCCTCATAAACCCAGCAGAAGTTGAAAATGTCATGAGTAAAAAATGCATTTAATATACCTAATCTACCAAGCATCCAAGCCTAGCCACACAGCACTCTGTGGAGTGTCTGTTATCTCTCCCCATGATGACGTGGCTGGTTGCTGCCGCCCCGTATCACTACAGGGAATATTACCCAGCCAAGTCCAAATCCAGTGGCCCGTGCCTGTAATTCCAGTACTTTGGAGGCTGAGACAGGAAGACTGTGGGTTTAAGGCTAAGCCTAAGTTTTTGTTTCAAAATAAAAAATAAAAAAGGTTGGGTACTGTTCAGAGGTAGTGCCTCTGGGGGGGGGGGAGAGAGAATAGAGAATATGAATATTATTGCATATCGCCAACCCAGGAAAAGATCAAAATTCAAAGTTCAATTTCTACTGAACACATAGTTTTGACACGATAGTCAAGTTATAAAAACATAAGTCAAACTCTTGTAATTCAGGACTTGACTGTAATTGTGTTGATTTAAGAATGACCCCCCCCCCCAAAATGATTTCTTTCAACTGAGGAGTAGATTTTTTTTATTATCCTTAATGGCTACTAAGTTTTAGGACATAAAGATGTTATTAAGCTGCTTGGACCACACAGCACGTGGGACTGCGTGGCGTTTCTCTTGTCCTTGGAGCACTGTGGTAGAATTACTGAGACACTAAAAGCAACATAAACCAAAGAGTTTGGGAGTCCCTGCTCTGGGCTACCCCAGAGCTGAGCCGGCCGCACCCCTGAGATGTCCAGCAGTACAGGACAGAAGACACTGGACAGTGCTGCTCTTTCTTCCCTCTGGCTGTGATGCCACCGTCTTTCTTGGGTTCCCCTTTAATCTTTCTCATCCTTCTCTGGCTCCTCCAGTGTTCCCCAAGATTCTATCCTTGGCCACTGTATTTGTCTCTGTAGACACACTCGCTGGACGATCTCGCCTACATTCCTAGTTCCAGTCTCACCACCCATGCCACGTCCCAATGACTCTAAGGCACAGAGCAAATTCAGACATCCTCAGGGCCAGCCAGCGTGTGCGTGCTCAGAGGCAGCGGCGACCATTGCTCTGCGCATGCAAATTCTAAAGCTGACAACGTCAGTGTCAACTCTGCCCTCTCATTGGGTTTCCATCATGGGCCCTTTAAAAACACTAGGCATTGCTCTTACTGTGGTTTATTTCACATGGCATCTCAGGTTTAATTCTTTCTTTCACGGGCATGCTTTGTTTGCATATTAAATATATGGGAGCCGGGCGTGGTGGCGCACGCTTGTAATCCCAGCACTTGGGAGGCTGAGACAGGGGATCATGGTTCGCGAGCAGCCTCAGCTACTTAGTGAAGCCTTTTGAAACTCAGTGAGATCCTGTTTCCAAATAAAGAAGAAAAAAATAGGGCTGGGGGTGTAGCTTGGAGGTAGAATGGCCCTGTGTTCCATCCCCAATACCTCAAAAAAATTATATATATATATATATATATATATATATATCTCCATTCTTCATTTCAAACCCCCATTTTCCTTAAAACACACAGTCCTCCTGGGCAAGATTTAATTTTCTATATTTTTCTTATTTACTTATTCATTTGTTTGCTTTTTAAGTTAACAAATAAAAATTACATATATCGCTGGTATACAGCATGTTTTGATATATGTGTACATTGTGGAGTAGCTAAATCAAGCTAATTGGCATGTGTAAATATATAATATAAAATGTATATAAAACCTTAACATACTATTTTTATGAGAACACTTAAAAGTCTATCATCATCAATTTTAAGTAGAGAATATATTATTACTAACTACAGTCATCATGGTATCTGATAGAGTTCTTGAGCTTACTCCTTCTAATTGAATTTTGTATCTTTTAAGCAACATTTGCCCAGTCTCTGAATCTCTGAAGTTCCTAAATTCTGTCAATCCCCATTTTATTGTTTCTTTTTCTTTTTTTTCTTTTCTTTTCTTTTTTTTTCTTCTTTTCCTTTTTCTTTTTCTTTTTCTTTCTTTTTTTTTTTTTGGTGGTACTGGGGTTCCTGGAAGCCCTTCTACCTCCGGGCTACACTCCCAGACCTATTTTTTTAAAATATATTTTTATTTGGGAACAGGGTCTCTTAAGCCAGCACAGCTGGCTTCGAACCTGCGCGATCCTCCTGTCTCCGCCTCCCAAGCGCGGGGATTGCAAGCGTGTGCCACCACGCCTGGCCCCATTTTATTGTTTCTAAATTTGGCTTTTTGAGAGTCTGCCTATAGATGAGATCATGTAGTTTTTATCTTTTCATGCCAGGCTTATCTTATGTAAATGTAATGACCTTCAGGTTCATTCATATTGTTGCAACTGACAGAATTCCCTTCCTTTTTACTAACACATACCACATTTAGCTGTCAACAGGCATGTAGGTCGCTACTGTTGCAGTGGACATGGGTGTGCAGATGTCAAATGACATTCTGATCTGAATCCCTTTGGATGGAGAGTGGTAGTGGGATGGCCTGAATTTCTGAAGAACCTTCACACTATTTTCCCTGCACGTTGTACACTCTCCATCCCTACCCACGGTGTGCAAGGCTTCCGTTTCCTCCACAACTTCACCAACGCTTGTTTTGGTCATCTCTTGGTAACAGACATTTTAGTAGGTGAGATGTGGTACCGCTTTGTGGTTTAAATTTGCACTGTTGCGGTGATTGGAGATGTCGAACATTTGTATATCTGCTTTTGGGAATTGCCTAGGTCCTTTGCCCATTTGTAGGTGGGATTATTTGTTTTCTTGGATTTTCCGCTTTTGATTGAGGTAAGAGAATATAAATAATTTGCTTTCCTTTTAATTCTACTGTAAGAAAAAAACAGGGTAACAACAAATTTTTGATAGGCTTTAAATGTGATTTTTTTGTGCTATTTCCTGGTTTTTCTATGAAAAAGAAGTCATTTTTGCATGATTATCTGTGACCTTCCTGTTTATCACTTAATCTTAAATTGTTTGTTTTTGTGGGACTGGGGATGGAACCCTGGGGCGTTATACCTCTGAACTACTCCCCCAACCCTACTTTTTATTCTTTGTTTTGAAACGGGGTCTCACTTTATTTCAAAATAAAGTTGTGGAGGGTCTCACTAAGTAGCTGAGGCTGGCTGTGAACTTGTGATCCTCCTATCTCAGCCTCCCAAGTACTGGGATTACAAGCATGAACCACCATGCCCGGCACTAAGTCACATTTAAAAACAACCAGACAGAGGTCCCAACAAAATACACCTGCAGCACAGATGTGACTGCAGAAGGAACCGTCCTCAGATTTCTGTTCTTCGATCCTTGTCACCTGTCTTTATGTCCACCCTGAACTTCTGATTTATAATTCAATTGCTTGTAGGATTCCTAGATATTACCCAGGTTTCAAAGGAACTTCCTTCCTGCCTTCCAAAAAGCTCTTCCCGTCCTCCACTCGTAGCTCTAACAAATGACCCACCAGCCACCCGGTTATGTAAGCTAGAAACCCACTGCTGACTCCTATTGACCCCAAAACACTTCCCAGGTAACTTTGGCTTCTTTTTTATACCTACCACCACTCCTTTCCGCAGGCCCCATTGTCTCCCAGTAAACCACAGTACCACCCTCTCAGTGGCCCTACTTCAATTCTTACCCACCCTCCTCATTGACCACGCACTTCCTCTCCCTGCACAAAACAATCAAGGCCTCTGACCCTGCTGGATGAAGTCAGGAGCCTCGGCGTGGCCCTGCAGGCCTCCCGCCTCCTGCTCTGCCATCTCCTTAGTGTCACCCGCTGCCCCCCAGTGCGGCTTCAGTAGGAGACAGTGTTCCATGAGCTCACAGCCTACCTCAGGCCTCTGGGCTTGGCATGCTACTTTTGTGTGTGTGTGTGTATGTGTGTGGGGGGGGTGGGCGGGGGTACTGGGGATGGAACCCAGGGGCATTCTACCACCTAGCTACACCTCCAGCCCTATTTTTTTTTTTTTTTTTAGTCTTTTTAATTTTGAAACAGGCCTCACTGAGTTGTGAAGGCCCATTTTCCCATCCCCCTCAGGCAGGTCACCTTATTAGCTCATCTATACTTTCTCCTTCTTGTTCTGGAGTTCCTCCTATGACCCATTTTCTCCCTAGTTTCCACATATTAGGAAGAACATTTGATTTCCTGTTTTTTTGTGACTGACTAATCTCACCTGGCATAATGTTCTCCAGGACCTGGTTATTTAAAGAGTTGGTAGAAGAATCGAGAGTGGTGGCACATGCTTATAATCCCAGTACCGAGGAGGCCAAGAGAGGGTCACAGGTTCAAAGCCAGCCTCAGCTTTAACAAGACTCTCAGAAACGTAGCAAGACCCTGTTTCAAAATTAAAAAATAGCCGGGTGTGGTGGTGCACGCTTGTAATCCTCGCACTTGGGAGGCGGAGACAGGAGGATCGCGCTGGTTTGGAGACAGCTTCGCTGGCTTAAGAGACCCTGTTTCCACATAAAAAAGTAAATAATAGGTCTGGGAGTGTAGCCCATGGGAGTGTAGCCCGGAGGTAGAAGGGCTTCCAGGAACCCCAGTACCACCAAAATAAATAAATAAATAAATAAAATTGGGCTGACTGTGTATCTTAGAGGTAGAATGCCTCTGGTTCAATCCCTAGTTCACCCCAAACACCCACACAGTAGCGTGGAGCTGGGTTGGACGGCACTTGTCTGTAATCCCAGCAAGTCAGAAGGCAGAGGCAGGTGGATTGCAATTTCAGGTCAACCTGGGAAATTTAGCAAGACCCTGTCTCAGTGGTAGAACTCTCCCGGGGTTCAATCCCCAGTACCCACACCTCACACAGGAAATAAAAATAACTAACTAAATAAAAGAGTCGGCCCTCAGTAGTGTGACTTGAAGGGCTTGGACTTTGGAGTCAGAAATGCCAGGATTTGAATCTTTTAGTCTTTGGGCAAGTTATCTGAAGACCCTGAACCTTGCTCCTCTCAGCTGCAAAATGATCACAAGAATACGTCTCAGAATCCTTTTGAAGACTAAAATCATGGAGGAGGCTTCTGGAAGTAGCCTGGCGTCGGGTGTGTACTCAGTTCATCTGAGTCCCTGCACGGCCCTCTCTGAGGTGCTCACACAAAAGTTGCTTAAAAGGCTTCAAGATCTGTCCACAGCGTTTCTTGTGGCAACATCAGTGTCCTGCAGACATTGTCCTGTGAGCCTGGGCTGGCTGTTGCCCTCCTCTTGATAAGGAGCTTGGGGGAGCCTGGGGAGGATGCGAGCAAACTCTTCACACAAGAGCACGTTCTTTTCTGGTAAATATAATAAAGCCGCTCTCTCCCTGCCGGCCTCCCCGCCTCCCCATCGATGTCCTTCCCGCCGCCCTCCTTTGTGCCCAGCCTGCTGCCTGACTTTGCTTTCTGAAACCGCTCCTGAATAATATTCAAAGCTGCGGCTGCTTTTGCCATCAGCCAATTAGCTCCCATTGTCAGGTTGTACTATGCTTCCCAGGCAAGTGGGACAATTGTTATACGCTTTCATCCAGGGCCGCTTTCTGCCACTCCACGGAAAATGTAGCAATCTCCCCTCGCGCCCGCTGAAAGCAGCTCGGGCTTGAATAGCTTTCAGAGGGCCATCTGCCATCGCTGGTGCCACGCGGAGGATCACAGCGAGGCCCTACATTAGTTAGCACTCCGAGGAAAAGGTTCCAAGGGCCTACGCTCCTTCTGATCTCATCTGCCATTCGAATATGGGCTCAAGGAGGAAAGAGACACGGGGCTCCCCAGCCGAGAGAAACCCCCGAGCTATGGCAGGAGTCTGTCCGTGAAGAAAGCAGGTCTTTCTTGTCTTGGAGGTGAATGAAGCCAGTGTTTGCAGCCAGCACCACGCTTCCAAGTGTCTGCTGTGGGCCTGTTAACCGTTTTGCTGGGTTAGTGGACATCTTGGGAGACAGCTGTATGGGATGGGCATCCCAGAGTGGGTGCATCACTGAACAAGTGTACAAGGATGCAGTGAGTGTGACGTGTGTGTGCGCGCACACACCTGAGCACTGGGATCAGAAAAAACTGCACCCCCATCACTTCTATTTACACCCCAATGAATTTGGCCATTAGTATTATTAGTACTGGGGATTAACCCAGAGGCATTCTACCTCCATGCTCCACCTCCAGCCCTTTAAATTTTTTTTTTATTTTGAATAAAGCTCTTGCTAAATTGCTAAGTGGCTGAGGCTGGCCTCTAACCTGTAATCCTCCTGTCTCAATTCTCAAGTACTGGGATTATGGGTGTGTGCTACCCCACCTGGCTGTGAATATTTATTTAAAAGAGTATTCAGACATCTTTAAGGGTATCCAAGAAAAGATCATCTCTGGCGGGGAGCAATGCGTATCTGTAGTGGAATCCAACAAGCACATCCGTTGCACCAGTAATGGCAGAAAGTCTCAGCAAATCTTAATTGGCGTTTGGGATCCATCTGAGCATAGATAATGATATCCGCAGAGTGAAATATCTATCCCTGTAAGCTGAAGATAATATGGACGGTGGCATTAGGAATACCTCCCCTGACCCAGCAAAATGCCTTAGAGACTTAGCATAAGAGATTCAGTAAGATGAAGGAGATTAAGTCTGCTGCTTAGTAGCTACTGAGAGTTCTATGGTTCTGAGGTCACTAAAGTATTGCTGAAAATTATAAGTGCTCTTTCTGCGGGAAAAATCTCTTCAGTTGGAAGAAATCCACTTAACTGAAATAAATGATTCTATGAGCATAATGAAAAAAATTAGTTTTAATAAACAAGCTTAAGAAATGAAGTGTTTGGGCCATATCTAAATGTTTTCAGTAATCTAGAGTGGCCTCTAATTTTCTCATCAAAGGAAAAGTGTTAATATTTTGACTCTTCCTTTAAAAGATAAAATATCCATCAATCGCCTCACATCGGCAATTTGCTTTTTTGCTTCATTAGATTGGTAATAAACAAAAATGAAAGTTAGATTTTTTTTAGGTTAAATTTATGCAAAACCCTTCACAAGCGTGCTCCCTTTTTCTCCCTAGAGAAGACCCTTCAAATCAGGGATGAATTTCCTTTACCTGAATTCACAGTATAAGGGAGGTGCTGACCTTTCTCAGGTTTGCTTCCTGTGGAACCTGAGGCCTGGTGGCTGCTTTCTGACCTGCTTCACAAAAGCCCCAGTTGGACAGGATCTTTGCACACACTTGCCCTCGCAGGCTCCTGTCTCCCTGACTTGTCCAGGATTTGAGGGTTGGAGACTAGTTTCCTTAGAAACCCTTCACGTAGTCTGAGATGCAGAGAGGAAGAGGACATCAGCCCCTTAAGAACAGGACAATGAAGATGTACCAACTTCTGCTGGGCTCCCCAGTCCTAGAAATAAAAGTTTTGTTTTGTTTTGTTCTTTTTGAGATACTGGGGTTGGAACCCATGGGAATTCTACCTCCGAGCTACACCCCCAGCCCTATTTGTTATTCTCTATTTTGAAAAAGGGTCTCACTAAGTTGCAAAGGGCCTCACTAAGGAGCTGAGGATGTCCTAGAACCACGATCCTCCTGTCCCAGCCTCCCAAATGCTGGGATTATAAGCACTCACCACCATGCCCATCAAAATAGGAATTTCGAAAGATTCAAAAACTCTACGTGATTCTACTGGAAATATGATGTATCACAGAACCAAAATGATGGCAAAAACAGTTACGGAGAGACACGTATTGCGTGCCTGAATAGATTTTAGCATCCATTTTGAATTCTCAATATTAGAAACATAGAGGGCCCAGGGGCAGCCTATCTGAATAGCCCCGGAAGTGGTGAACTTGCTTTTTTAATTTTTTTAATTGGTGCATTGTAGTCATACATCTTAATGGGATGCAAGATGGTGGAGGCGTACATGCACACATCATTCATGTAGCCCTCCCCCAATTCCCACCTCATTCCCTCCCCTCCCTCCTCATGTTTGGCTTACTAATAGACTTTGATATGTTTGTGAATGTACATCATGTATATTAGGAAATTTCCCTCTTCTCCCCCCATGCCCCTCGGGTCACCTTATTTGCTCATCTGTGTTTTCTCCTTCTTCCTCTAGAGTTCTTCCCATGACCTTTTTTCTCCCTTGCTTCCTCATATTAGGGAGAGCATGTGATTTTTTACTTTTTGTGACTGACGAGTCTCAGCACAATGTTCTCCAGTTCCCTTCATTTCCCTGTAAAGGTCAAAATCTTGTTCGTTTTTTTATGGCTGAGTAAAATTCCACTGTGTACATATCCCCTAGTTTTGTGATCCATTCATCTGTTGATGGACATCTTGGCTGGTTCCATAGTTTGGCAATTGTGAATTGTGGGGCCATGAACATAGGTACACATGCATTAGTTTGAATAGATACCCAGAAGTGCTTTTGCTGGATCATATGGTAAATTCACTCCCATTCTTCTGAGGAGCCCGCATACTGTTTTGCAAAGTGGTTGCAGTAATTTGCATTCTCACCAGCAACGTATTAGAGTTCTCACTTCTCCAGATCCTCACCAGCATTTGTTGTTGTGTCTGTAATGATTGCCATTTTAACCGGAGTTAGGTAAACTCTCAGGGTAGTTTTGGTTTGTATCTCTTTGATGGCTAATGATGTTGACCACTTGTTCATCCATTTACTGGCCATTTGAATTTCTATAAACCTGCTTTTTGAGGCCCGAGTAACCTCGGTCTTCCCTCTGCCCTTCTTGTGGGGTCGCACGCCGTCCACAGCAGGCACTTTCCAGCCCTCCCCCACTGTCTGCCCTGTTTAATCACTGTTCCCTTGTTTCTAGGCACACAGCTCGTTGTCAGCCTAATGACTTGGTGTGCGCATGCGTGGTTCCCATTCCTGGAAGCACAACAGCAGTGAGAGCTGTGAAAAGCTCATATTGTAAAGCACCTTCTTCTTTTCTTATCCCTCCTGAGGATCAGGACCGGCACTACCTTTTCCCAACAGACAAAGGGCTCCGCGTTGTTTGTTCTTCCATGTGAATATCTTGCTTTCATTTTCATTCTTGTTTGCAAGGTTGGTGGGTTTTTCTCGGGTCACAAGAACTACTTAGAAAGCTCTGATTGTAAAAATATTTAGAAGGATTATTTTCAACCATGTTTCTTATCATCCTTTTTATTTTGAAATTCTAAAGGACCCGAGCTTCCGGCTCTCGCGTTTGTCCTCAATTTACACAGTGGATTTATGTCCCCTCTGCTTTGAGCCCTTTAACGTACTATAAAAATGGGATTTCTGTCAATAAAATGTCATTGATGTACAATTTTGAGAGGCTCTTCAGTTGGCAGTGACTGTTGACCCCCAACACTGAATGTCTCAGCCAGCATATCTCTGTGAAATACTTAGTGGCATCCAGCACACAATTGCCCAGGGAGAGTCTATATTTCAAGGAATTTCTCAAAGACCACCTTTTTGCAGAATGTTCTATTGACACAAATATTTAAAGTTTCCAACTGTCCATTTTTGTATGATTGGACATTATCTTTTTTCCACAGTGTGTAATCATTTGACTGTGAGATCAATTAGACAAATTCATAACTAATGATGCCCTGCTCCGATGATTACTTCTTTATGGTCTTTTCTTTTCTTTTCTTTTTTGGTGGTACTGGGGTTCCTGGAAGCGCTTCTACCTCCGGGCTACACTCCCAGACCTCTTTTATACTTTTTTTTGTATTTGGAAACAGGGTCTCTTAAATCAGCACAGCTGGCTTTGAACCTGTGCGATCCTCCTGTCTCCGCCTCCTAAGCACGGGGATTACAAGCGTGCACCACCACGCCCGGCTTCTTTATGGTTTTTCTAAAAAATCTTTTTGGAGGGCAGCAAAACCAAAGCAGGCGCTAGCAAAAGGTTAATCCAATGTCCTAGTTTTCCTGAAGTTTCCCAATTCTAGTGATGATTAGAAAATCTGTTGGTTTCCTTGAAATTTTAAATAACTCTTTGGGTACTGATTACCATTTATAAAAATAACAACAACTAATCACAAGTAGACCTAAAAGAGTCACAAAAATAAATATTTAGAATAAACCCATATTTTATTAATAAATTCATCACATATCTTGGATGAATAATGATAATAAATATTTACTAAGACCTTAGTACATGCCAGGCACTGTGCTAAGAGTTTCACATTCACGATCTCATTAGATCCACACAAATATCATGGTGCAGGTATTATAATATTTTTGTCTCAGATTGAAAGCTGGGGCTCAGAGAGGGCTAGTGACTTCTATGGAGCAGAGCTATGATTCTAGTCCAGGTCCAAGGGAGCCTTTGTCAAATGACAAATCATCGAAATAGGAAAGAGTAGAGATGGAGTGTAACTGCACCTCCTGACTGAGTAGAAGCAATGAGGTGCCCGAATCACGGGTATTGAATAATGAAATATGGCCCTGTAGTTACGTTATGAGGTCAGTGTTTCAAAAATGCAATCATAGCATCAGAGGGCGAGGAGAGCCCCTGAGGCTCTCTAGCTATATGGAGACATGCTCAGACAAGAAAAGTAGAATGTAAAATCCTATCTGTGTTATGATTACATCCATGTAAAAGTAATTTATGTACATGGACTAGAATAGGAAGGGAACCCAGAAAATATATTTATTAGTGCAAAGGGTTGATAGGATTTTAGATTCTCCTGGTGTTATATTAATGCAATAATTTTAAAAATAAAGTTAACACTAGAGTTTTTCTGATATATGGAAGAAAAGTATTAATCCTAACACACGTGCTGATTTTGAGATGCATTTGACACTGCCAATACTTAGATTATGGGCATCCATCAACACATCTTTTGCATTTTTAGTGATGCATGCAAGAAGTTGGTCTCGGAAAAATTAAATATAGAAAGCAAGGGATTCAGTCACAGGATATGTAAGGAGAGAGATAAGATACAAACTGGAAATTCCACCCTTCAGCAGAGTCCTCGCTTACTCATTTTAATCTTTTAGTTGAGACAGTCTTACCAATGGAACTACTACCATCGACTCTGTGCACATATGCGAGTCTACCAATGTGGATCTCAGTACTCTGTATCGAGAAGGGGGGGAGATGGGGAGGTGGTGAGAGGGGGCACCAAGTGCTGTGTGCACGCATGTCACTGTCGACATGATTTACATTATGATGTGAGGCTATAACTCGCCAATAAAAGCACATTATAAAAATAAAGACTATACTAATTAAATATTGAAAAGGTTAGAAAATAGAACAATCTCATACTATAGAAAATTTGCAAGTACCTTAAAAGGGTTTCTTTTTTTTCCTTGAATTAGTTGAGAGCACTTTAGTATTTAGTACTTTAGTTGAGGTACTTTAGTATTTCCCAGAAACAAGGACTTTCACCACTACAACCTCAACACAATTAACAAAGTCAGGGCATAATAATCATACATTATGCTTACCTAATCTCCAAAGCCCACTTAAGCTCCCCCCGCAGTCGTGACAATATACTTTACACGCACAACACTCAGATCAGCATCCTGCACCGCATTTAGTGACCTCGTCACTTTTGTCTCCAAGAATTCCTCAGTCTGCACCTGACTTTCATACCTTTGATGGTTTTGAAACTTAGAGGGCTGTCTTGTAAAATGTTCTTCAACCTGTTTGTGTCTAATGTTTCTTTATGACCCATGAGGATGGTGAGACTATTAGAGAAGGGATACTGTGTTTTCCCATTGCATTCTATTTAGTGGTACATGATTTCTCTTCCCCCCTTCACTGGGGAGGTCAACTTTGACCCTTTGGCTATCAGTGGCCGCCTTACTCACTTCCTCCTTCAGTAATTAGCAAGTATTTTGGGGAGGGGGGGTATTTTGAGGCTATATAAATGTTCCATCTCACATCAAAATTTTTATTTATCTGTATTAGAATATACTCATGCTTTTCTAATTTATTATGATCCTAAGTATGCGTATGTCCTTTGAGAAGAGCTCCATAATATATTAAAATCTTTTGAGTGCATTCTAACTTACAAAATAGTATTTTATGATTTTAAAATAGTATTTTAATCAATGTGCATAGAGCCTTGAACTATTCAGACTGTCACTCCCTCCATTTCTCCTCCTGTAATCGGTCTCCAAATTTATCTCCAATAGCAATATGGCGGAGGGACTAGCAAGGAAAGCGGAATGTTCCTTTATTCATTCATCCACTCTGCAGATATTTAAAGAGTCTGCTGCGTGCCAGGTCCTCAGTACAGGCTGCCTGGTTTGACTATGTGCTGCTATAGGCAGCATGTTCTTTCTGTCATGAGGCTGGGCTCCCAAAGCATTGACTTTGTTTACTCAGGAGAGAGGATGTTTACAATCCAAATGCCGGAATTTTCATCAGATTTCAAATCCAGGACTCACGTTAGGATTAAGACCCTAACTCCTTCATATCAGGTATAGAACCTTGACAAAAAACCGATATAGAGCTGAGCTGCTGTCATTCGGCAGTGCTACTTTTCCTAACCCTCCCTCTACGGTTAAGAAAAGCGTTTGATCATACTTGGCTTCATGTTCATTATTCTCTTTCTTTCTTTCTTTTTGTGGTACTGAGGATCGAACCCAGGGACATTCTGCCTCCGAGCTACACCTCCAGTCCTATTTTTTTATTCTTTATTTTTTGAAACAGGGTCTCACTGAGTTGCAAAGGGCCTCACTAAGTAGCTGACGCTGTCCACGAACTGTGATCCTCCTGTCTTGGCCTCCCGAATGCTGGGATTACAAGTGTGCACCAACACACCTGGCTCCTTACCTGTCTTGATGGCTCTCTGTGACCCTCCCGTAGCGGGTTGCTGCTGATGTTGTTAGAAGTGCTCCTGCATGAATGACACAGAGTCAGAATAATTGGAGAAGCAGGGCAGCTTGGGGGGGGGGGAGATCTCCTTAACCTCATCCAAGCAGCGCTTTCTTTTTATTGGTAGTTTTTAGCCAAACCATTACAGAGAACAATTAATCACAGGAGTTGGTAAATTAATCATAGGGTGAATGAAGAATAAACAATAAGATAATCAGGATGATTCAGGAAAAGACAGTAAGATAATCATAGCTGAGTCATGGAACAAAAGGACAAACAATATTGAAAAGAGGCGATAGCTGGGGTCCCTTCTTATGGGCCAGGGTCTTAGTTTATCAGGCCCATTCACTCCTTGGAAACTTGCTTGCATGCAAACAGTCTCCACTTGGGTAGGCAGTTTGTGCCCCTCCCAAGCCAGACTGAGGTGACCTTAAGCTGATGACTAAGAAGGCCTCCAACACCCTCCTCTCCCTTCTCCTTGTCCTGCCCACCTGTCCTCGGTCTCTCTCTGTCCCTCCCGACTCCTTCCTGACCTTTGCACCTCTTGCTGCTTGGGCCCAACCACACCCAATGATATTGCTGGCTTATGGGCTTGGGGATAAAGCAACACATCACTGACTTGAATAAATTTCTAAAAAGTTCTAGCTTTATTATTTTAAATACTGGTTACAAGCATTGCTGCTGGGCCCATTAACTATTCCAACACAAACATGGATGCTCAGGCTAATAGCTGCTTCATTTATTATCACATATAAAGCATTCATTTCCCTTGGGAAGCCTTGAGTAATGGTTACGTTTCCAAGCTCTGAGGACAAAGTCCCTGGAATCAAATCCTGGCTCCGCTGGCTTTGATAACACTGGGCATATCGGTAACACTGACTGTCTAAACTTGCTTTTCTTTGTCTGGTGGGTAACTCTACTCCATGGCTGGGATCGCCTGTTGTGCCTCCAGCCTCCTCAGCCTGGGTTCTGGCTCCCAAGGCATCTGTTCTATGCAATGAATTAAACTCTCTCCTTGCATCTAGAAGGGTACCAATTATACGGCATCCTCAGAAAATGTGAAAGTCGTCACTCAAGTCCTTTTCTGCATTCCATGGTTCATTTGTAGAGACCAGGTTGAAAAAGGAGATGATTGCTAAGCAGAAAATTACCTTTAGAAAATTGCAAAAGTCTATTCAGAAAATGATCCCATTTTAAGAAAGAGGAAGGATAGTTTTTAATATTTCTGCCATTTAGAATATTTATTCATTTGGACCAAGAGCTCCTTGATTTCTTGCAGCCTACAATATTGATGGATTAACAAATGCCACTAGTATTTGAGACATGTATATTATTTTGTATTTTTCCTTTGGTGTTTTTGCAGAATGAGATGATTTTTTATTATTGCTGTAACAAACTTATTATTGCTCCAACAAACTTACTCCCAAACATAGTGTGTGAAGTAACAACCCTTTTACTTTGCTTACTGTTTTGTAACTCAGCGATTCAGGCGGGGATAGCCAGGCAGTTCTCCCTCCAAGGTGTCTCACGAAGTTGAATCCAATGCCAGTTTGGGTGTAGTTGTCTGAAGTTTGAGGGGCTGGACGTCCAAGCAGGCTTACCCATAGGGTGACCAGTGGACACTGAAGAATTAACTACACCTTTCCAAGTTCACATCTTTCCAACTGCAAGACATATTCGCTCTTCCCTAGACCTCCCTGCCAAAGTCTCCTCTAGTGTGATACCAGACATCAGATGCAGGCTCAAATGTGGGGTCTCAGGATGCGGAGACGGATACAGAAGGGGCTCCTTGGGTTCAGTTCTTCAGAATGCTTTCCTGCCGACTGGAGCATGTGAAGTAGAGAGAGGAAGGCTCTGTTTCACACACAAGAATGTACAGGAGAAGGGTGACTTCAATTCAATACTCTTCCACAATGTAGAACCCCAAGAAAGATCCTCTAGGATTTATATAAGCTGGCGAATAGCATCAAATGCAGAAGACTTCCAGTCCTGTTCAAGGACTGGATGTTAGGCTGGTTATTTTCTCCTCTGGGTCTTATTTTCTACAGTTCATCAAATAAGACCCATACATCCCTTTGAGAGCTCTATCAGCTCAAAACTCTGCAATTCTGTGAGATAACAACAACAACAACAACAAAAATCATACAAGCCGGGCACGGTGGCATACACTTGTAATTCCCGCATTTGGGAGGCTGTGACAGAAGGATCAAGGTTCATGGCTAGCCCTAGCCTCGGCTACTTAGTGAGGCCCTTTGAAACTCAGTGGGATTCTGTTTCAAAATAAAGAATAAAACATAGGGCTGGGGGTGTAGCTTAGAGGTCGAATGCCCCTGGGTTCCGTCCCCAGTACCGTAAAAAAAATCATACAATATGGATATAGACAGAAATAAATAACCGTGCATGTTTAAGGTTGTCCTACAAGTAGAATATGTTCCTAAATAAATACATTATGAAGTAATTTTAAAAAGCAACAATTTTTTGTGAACTGGAAACTGAGTTTGAATCCGTTCCGCCACTAGAGGTCGCGAGTGTACCATCGCATAAAGAACAGATTGGCCCAAGTCCCTCGCTCTGGCGGACTAGGGCATCCAAGGTGTCTGTTTGCTAAGAATATCTCCTGGCAGTTCTGTTTTGAAGGGGTGATACCCACCGTCAGCCTAGGTGACATTCCGTGTGCGCCCAACGTGCCATAAGTGTGGAAATCCACAAGCTGAACAAAAAAGAAGACGGCTTCTTAGGCTCTTCTCCCTGGGGTGTGAGAAGGGATGGTGAAGTCGTTTGATAGAATGTATTGCGGGCTCCGAGGTAAACCGTCACTATGGAAACTCAGGTCGCCCTCTAAAACACCACAATCCTGCCTGGTTTGTTTTTTTTATGACCCAGAGAATGTAAAGGCGCAGAGCAGAACATTCATTCAATCAGTATTTATGGATGCACGTTCAGAGGCAGCACTTGGCAATGCGGCTACATTGATGGATGAGGCAGGGCTGCTGCTCTCAAGGGATTAGGAAATCAAGTACAGGGGTTTTCTATTCAGACCCTATTAGTACTTCTGCCCTTAGAACGTTCCCGCGGATTTTCTCCGTTCATCTTCTCAACGTACCTCAAGGGCAGGACTGTAGCTTTCGTTTCTGTGCGTGGTCGCTCACAGCCTGGCAAAGGCCAGTGGATTTTAAAGCCCATCACTTATTTAAGGCGATGCTAAGGAGAACATGATCGGCCTTTCACACCAAATCTAAATCAGAGCCACAGAGGTGTGTGCATGAAAATGGTAAAATGCCGAGCTGGGTCAGGGTCTTTTACATTTGTTAGACAAGAAATCTATTTAAAATTATCACAGAATTCTTTGGATGGGGAAGACAATGTTTCAGTGGGAGATCCACAGAGATCTCTGAAGGAACTTCTGTAGCCTTTAGTATGTCTTGGAAGGCTGTATCAATTTTCTCCCCAGATAAAGCTACATGCTATTTGCTTAAAATTTTCTTCATGGGATATGCAAAGAAAACCTAGTTGTAACCCCAGAGCTCATAATTCTATCCTCAGGATGAATCAGAGGAGTTCTGGCTCTTTCTGTAACTTCTATAAGGAGCTGTTTCTTCCACAGTTGAAAGGGATTTGAACTGATTGAAAGTTGTCAATCTGCACTTAAACCAGACACCCGGGCCCACTGAGCAGGACACAGCAAAGCCCTCTTCCATTAGCAAGGTGTTCTCTGTTTTTGTTTGTTTTGTTTTGTTTTTCTTGCACTAGGGGAGGAGGAGGAGAGCCTGGCCACATCCCTGCTTCGAGTTGGGGTAACTTATTCTGCTGTGATGAGTGTTACCAACTATCCCAGCGATTACTAATTTCAGCCAGTTGCTTTACAACTAACGACACACAGGCTTGACCTTACTTCTGATGATTGCAGAGTACAAAGAGTGAAAAAGAAAGGTTAGGGCAGAGCTGCTGGACTGACTTTAAAAACATTACCCTTCACATGTCTTTGCCTTCGGTTGATACTCCTTCAGTCTGCAGCTAGTGTGGCCCTCTTCCTTTTTGAATTTTAGGCATTCCACAAATGCATTCTGGGGCTTTTGTAGAATTCACCTTGCGATATTGTCTAAGGAAAGAAGCAAGGAGAATAAGAGGAATTTATCATAGAGCTGAAGACCGCTGCAGGCAGAGGTTTATGGGTGAGGAGCGTCACTGCATTCTCTGCTGGTCAGCTGTGAGCACAGATTTGGGTTAGATGAAGTGTCTGCAGAGAGTCGCTTGAAGAGCGGAGGTAATGCCTCCCTCCAGTTAGAGAGCAAGCCACAGATCCCAGAGCTCAGAGTTCCCCTCCTGGGCCACAACCCACTGGATTTGCAGGCATCCGCAGGGTACCTCCATCTCACCAGGGAACAGAAGCCAGTCAGCAGGAAGCTCCTGCTGCTGCTGAGCTGGAGTAAGAGTCCTCGGGCTCTGGCACAGGCGCCCACACCTTCTGCCAGCACTCTTCAAATGGGAACTGGTTAGCTCTTAAAGAGCATAGAAACCCAGATCCTTCCAAAAGCCAATGGCAGAAGAACACTCCCAGGCCAATTCTTTTTATTGTAGATGGTTACCAGGGAAACGGAAACGATGAGGATTATGTTCTTATATTGAAATTAGGAAAAGCCATTAGCAGCCTAGCATTTTGGAGCCTTGCTAGCAACTCGGGAGCTTTCTTTTATTAAATATTAGCTATCGCTGTAGCCCTGACTTCTATGCCTTCCACATCATCAAGATCACTTTATGCTTATTAAAAACTTAACTCTCTTAATGCTTCTAGACCCAAGATAAGTCTTGTTTGAAAGCCAGAATATTTTTATATTTTAGGGGGGCACATATCCAGATGAAATGAATGAAACTGCAGGTTAATGTAAAGAATCAGAGATTCACAAAATTATGAAAGCCGGAATGGGCAGTTCAAAGAGTATTCACTGAGGAACTAGGTTCTGAAAAATCTATGGCACCAGGTGTCTGAACGACCAGAGACAAACCCTGCGGGTCAACTCTTAAATACAGGAAACCGTTCTCTGTAACTCCCTGGTAGTGTTATTTGACTTCTCAATGTTATTTCATACCCTAGTCAGGGAGGCCAAATTAAATCAATCTTAATCACACAGTGTACTTAAACATATCAAAGTCAACCACTAAGCCAAGCATGGGAAGGAGGGATGGGGAGGGAATGGGGTGGGAACTGGGTAGGGGATAAATGGAGGATGTGTACATGTGTGTCCACACAAGTGTTTTACCTCATTATGATGTATGAATATCATATGGATATCAAACTAAACTTTTTATTTAGAAAAAATCAAGAATTGAATGAAAAACTCTTTTCTTAGCTGGAATAGGAATCTAGATTTCTTCTTATAACTAGTGCTTCCTACATTATTGATAGATGAGGATTTTCCAAACCAGTTATTCGCATAACACCAAAACTGTCACCACATTAAATTGGCTATTTAACTAAAGCTGGTTTTGAAAACTTAAACAATAAACATGCAAACATAAAATAAAATAATTTCTGAATTTGGCTTTGCTCACAACATCTGCAAATGGAGGGGTAGTTATATTACTCATATTTTCCATTACAATAAAATAAATATGCAGTTAATTTTAAAAGCTCATCTTGGATTCGAGGGGGGGATTCAAAATGGCGACTGAGGGACACAGCACTTCTCAGTAGTTGAAATAAATAAAGTTCAACTAATGAGAAAGCAGTGTCTCAACCAACAAAATAAATATAGCTCAGAAACCAAAACTGACCCAGGAACCTCGCTGAAAGAAAACCAGGAACCTTGAACTGAGGGAGGGGGGAAAAAAAAGCTCGCGTTTCAGATCAGTTGCAGCCATAGCTTGGCCACCGCCGGGCTGCCGCTGCGCAGGCTACCAGCCCAAACCATAGCCCCGGGACCTGACTTACACCAATGTGGCAACAAAATCCAAAAGCTTGTTCGGAGACCCAGGAAGCACCGAGACCCAGGAGTCACCTCTGCGCCGGACCTACAGCCGCCGGTAAGCCGCCCCGGGGCCCCTAGGCTCGGGCTTCGCTCCTTCCAGAGCCCCTTGGGCTGCTACCATCTCCGGCCCAAGCCAGGCCCCAGCCCAGCCAGGGCCCAGCACCAGCCAGCAGCCTCTCAGAGGCTGCAGCACCAGGCTCCAGCACAGCCCCCGCACAGCACCAGCGGAGCTCCAGCCCAAACCATAGCCCCAGGACCTGACTAACACCAACGTGGCAACAAAATCCAAAAGCTCCTTCAGAGTCCCAGGAAGCACCGAGACCCAGGAGTCACCTCTGCGCCGGACCTAAAGCCTCTGGAGAACCAGATACAGAAGAACTACCAGCTCGTCAGAGCTTCTGATTGGGCTTCCAGCTACTCCACCATCACCCAATCCATACCACTTCAATGGGAAGACAACAGAAGAACAGGCCTGAGAACGGTGAAAATATGAGAACCAGGAATAGTAGAGAAACGACAGAAGTCACAAATACTGACCTTCAAGAAATGCAAGAAGGGGAGTTCCAAATCTTGATCTACAATATGATGAAAGGATTTAAAACAAGTCTAGCAGAGATGAAAGATGAGATAGAAACACTAAGAAAGAATCAGAAAGAGGTCTGGAATGAAATGAAAGAGTCAATAAGTGAAATGAAGACAGCAATAGAAAGAAATTCTGGAAGATTAGATGACATGGAAAACAGAATATCACTGTTAGAAGACAGTACATCCAAAACCGAAAACACAGTCAGCGATATACAGAAATCTTTACAGCAACAAAACCTAAACATCCAGCAAATATGGGATAATATGAAGTGCCCTAACTTACGGATAATAGGCATTGAAGAAGGGATAGAGGTACAGACCAAGGGCATCCGTAATCTCTTCAAAGAAATAATCTCAGAGAATTTTCCAAACATGGAAAGAGACTTGGATCTTCATGTCCAGGAGGCATACAGAACTCCATTGAGACAGGACCAAAGAAGGACCACGCCACGCCACATAATAACCAAAATGACCAACATAGAGGCCAAGGGAGGAATCTTAAAAGCAGTGAGAACAAAAGGACGGGTGACATATAGAGGCAAAACAATAAGAATCACCCCAGACTATACAACCCAGGTCCTGAATGCTAGGAGAGACTGGTACGACGTGATTCAGACCCTGGAAGAAAATAACTTCCAACCAAAATTAATCTATTTGGCAAAACTACTATTCAAAATCAATGGGGAAACAAAAGTGTTTCAGGATAAACAGAATCTTAAAAAATTCATGAATTCAAAGCCTACACTAGAGAAAATTCTTAAAGAAATAAACCATAAAGAAGAAAAAAGAAGCAGACTCCAGAACCAGATGAGAGAGGAAGTCAATAAGTGGGCCATTTAAGTAAAGGAGAAAGACCAATCCATCCAATAGTAGAAAACATAAAATGACAGAAAACAAAAATCATATTCAATAATATCTCTTAACGTCAAAGAACTTAACTCACCAATCAAAAGACATAGACTGGCAATGTGGCTCAAGAAACATAATCCAAATATATGTTGTCTGCAAGAAACTCACCTTACAGCCAAAGACATTCACAGACTGAAAGTGAAAGGATGGAAAAAGATATATCATGCTACTGGAGACCAAAAAAGAGCAGGGGAAGCAACCCTGATATCCAACAAAATAGACTTTAAACTAAAACACATCAGAGGAGACAAATCAGGGCACCTCCTTTTACTAAAAGGAACAATACACCAAGAAGATATAATGATAGTAAATATTTATGCCCCAAACATGGATGCAACCACATTTGTAAAACAAACCCTTCTGGACATCAGATCCCAAATAGACCCAAATACAATAATTCTGGGAGACTTTAATATACCTCTCACACCACTGGATCGATCTTCAAGGCAAAAGATGAGTAAAGACGCTTTAGAACTAAAGAAAACCATAAACCAAATGGACCTAATAGACATTTATAGAATATTTTAGCCAGGAATTACAGAATACACATTTTTCTCAGCAGCCCATAGAACCTTCTCGAAAATAGACCACATACTGGGACACAAAGAAAGTGCCAGCAAATTCAAAAGATGTAATATAATTCCTTGCATCTTTTCAGACCATAATGGAATAAAAGTAGAAATCAACAACAGGATACTCAAAAGAAATTATTCAAATACATGGAGATTGAATGATACACTATTGAATGATGAATGGGTAAGAACAGAAATTAGGGAAGAAATAAAAAAAATTATGGAAACAAATTAAAACAGAGACACAACCTACCAAAATCTATGGGACACTGTGAAGGCAGTACTAAGAGGAAAGTTTATTGCATTGAGTGCCCACATAAGAAGGGCAGAGAACCGCCAAGTAAAGAACCTAATGACACAACTCAAGGACCTAGAAAGTCTGCAACAGTCTACTCCCAAAGCCAGCAGAAGGCAAGAAATTATTAAAATTAGAGCAGAAATAAATGAAATAGAGAATAAAAAAACAATTCAAAGAATCAATAAAACAAAAAAGTTGGTTCTTTGAGAAGATCAATAGAACTGATAAACCCCTGGCCAACCTAACCAAAAAAAAAAAAAGAGAATCAACTCCAATTATCAAAATTAGAAATGAAAAAGGAGATATCAACACAGATAGTGAAGAAATTCAAAAGATTATCAGAAACTACTTTAAAAATTTATACTCCAATAGAGTTGAAAATATGGAAGAAATTGATAGATTTCTAAGCACAGTTAACCTTCCTACACTCAGCCAAGAGGATATAGCAAGCCTAAACCAACCAATAACAACCAAAGAAATAGAAACAGCAATAAAATTCTTCCACCAAAGAAAAGCCCAGGCCCAGATGGGGTAACAACTGAATTCTACAAAACCTTCAGCGAACAACTAATACCAATACTTCATAACTTGTTCCGGGAAATTGAAAGAGATGGAACTCTCCCAAATTCCTTCTATGAGGCCAGTATCACATTAATCCCCAAACCAAATAAAGATACTTCAAGAAAGGAAAATTACAGACCAATATCCTTAATGAACATAGATGCAAAAATTCTAAACAAAATACTAGCTATATGCATTCAAAACTATATAAAGAGAATAATACATCATGACCAAGTTGGGTTCATCCCAGAAAAACCAGGCTGGTTCAACATACACAAATTAATACATGTTATCCACAACATAAATAGAACCAAGAACAAAAACCACATCATCATAGCAATACATGCTGAAAAAGCATTCGACAAAATCCAACACCCATTTATGTTAAAAACACTGCAGAAAATTGGGATAGAAGGAACGTACTTCAATATCATTAAGGCAATATACTGTAAACACAAAGCCAACATTATATTGAATGAGGAAAAACTGCAAGAATTTCCTCTAAAGTCAGGAACAAGACAAGGATGCCCACTATCACCACTCCTTTTCAATATAGTCCTTGAGACTCTTGCTGCAGCAATAAGACAAGAGAAGGAAATAAAAGGAATTCACATAGGAAGAGAGGAATTAAAATCATCCTTATTCACAGATGACATGATCCTTTATCTGGAAGACCCAAAGAACTCAACCAACAAACGTCTGGAGCTCATTGACAAATTCAGCAAAGTCGCAGGATACAAAATCAACCTAAAGAAATCAATGGCTTTTCTTTACGCCAACAATGAATCCACAATGAAAGAAACAAAGAAAACAATTCCATTCACTATAACCTCAAAACCAATAAAATACTTAGGAATAAACCTAACCCAAGATGTAAAAGACCTCTACAACAAAAACTATAAAACATTAAAGAAAGAAATTGAAGAAGACCTTGGAAGATGGAAAGATCTCCCATGCTCATGAATAGGCAGAATAAATATCATCAAAATGGCCATTCTGCCAAAACTGATCTATAGATTCAATGCAATTCCCATTAAAATACCAGCAACATTCTTCAGAGACCTAGAAAAATCAATCATGAACTTTATATGGAGAAAGAAGAGACCCAGAATAGCCAAAGCAATTCTCAGCAATAAGAAACATGCAGGAGGCATCACAATCCCAGACTTCAAATTATACTATAGAGCAATAGTTGTAAAAACAGCATGGTACTGGCACAATAACAGATATACTGACCGGTGGATTAGAATAGAAGATACAGAAACAAACCCAGACATCTTTAGTCAATTAATCTTTGACAAAGGGGCCAAATTCATACGCTGGAGAAAAGACAGCCTTTTCAACAAATGGTGCTGGGAGAACTGGCTCTCCATTTGTAAAAAGATGAATCTAAACCCCTATATCTCACCATGCATAGGAATCAACTCAAGATGGATCAAAGACTTAGAAATTAGACCTGAGACTGTGAAGTTAGTAGAGGAAAGCATAGGTTCAACACTACAAAATATTGGCACAAGCAATAACTTTCTCAACAAAACCTCCAAAGCTCAGGAAATTAAAGCAAGAATTAACATGTGGGATAACATCAAACTTAAAAGTTTCTTCTCATCAAAGGAAACCATCAACAACTTAAAGAGGAAGCCTACAGAATGGGAAAAGATCTTTACCAGCCACCACTCTGATAGGGGACTAATATCCAGAATATACAAAGAGCTCAAAAGACTCTACACTAGCAAAGCAAACAACCCAATCAAGAAATGGGCAAATGAACTAAATAGACACTTCACAAAAGAAGAGATACAAAGGGCCAATAGATACATGAAAAGATGTTCTTCATCACTGGCCATCAGGGAGATGCAAATCATAAGTACACTGAGATTCCATCTAACCCCAGTCAGAGTGGCAAGCATAAAGAAATCAAACAACAACAAATGCTGGTGAGGATGTGGTGAAAGAGGAACTCTTTTACACTGTTGGTGGGAATGCAAACTATTTCAGCCACTATGGAGATCTATGTGGAGATTCCTAAGAAAGGTGGGAATAGATCCACCATATGATCCAGCTATACCACTCTTGGGTATTTTTCCAAAGGGGTTGAAAACAGAGAACTATAGCAACATATGCATACCTATGTTCATAGCAGCACAATTTGTAATAGCCAAAATATGGAACCAATCCAGGTTCCCATCAACAGATGAATGGATTGCAAAACTCTTGGAAATACACACAATGGAATTATACTCAGCCATAAAGAAGAACAAAATCATACCTTTTGCAAGAAGATGGAAAGTCCTGGAGAGCATTATGTTAAGTGAGACCAGCCAAGCACAAAAGGAGAAGGTACATATGTTTCCGCTAATATGCCCAAACTAGGGAATCCAGAGGATACCAGTGGTACTCCAGATAATGGAGGGGAAATACCAGCAAAGCTTGAATGGAAAGATAGAGGAGGAAGACTGAACTTGATTAATGAAGGTCCACATCTGAATATATGTAAAATTATGAATATGGCATGGTTACCCGGGACAATCATTGTTTTATTGCTGGGAGGGGGGAAGGGAAAACAGGGACGGGAGGGGGAGAGGGCATCAAGTATAGTTTAAATGTATATCTTTTATGTTCAATAAAAAATTTTAAAAAAAAGCTCATCTTGGCTAGGCATGTTGGCGCATGCTTATAATCCCGCGCTTGGGAGGCTGAGACAGGGGGATCATACAGGTTTGAAGCCAGCCTCAGCTACTTAGTGAGGCTCTCAGCAACTTAATGAGACCTTGTTTCCAAATAAAAATACACAATAGGTCTGGGAGTATAGCCCAGAGGTAGAAAGCCCCTGGGTTCCATCCCTAGTACCACCAAAGGGGAAAAAAAACCTCACCTTGTACAAGTAGAAGGAAATACAAGCAACAATATTTGGGGAAAACCAGTTAGAAACTACTTGGTGTGGCCCAGGCATAATTCTAATACTTGGGAGGCTGAGACAGGAGGATCTCAGGTCTGTGGCTAGCCTCAGCAACTTAGGGCCTCCACAATTTAGTGAGACCTTTTTTTAAAATAAATATTTATTAGTACATTGTGGTCATACATCTTAATGAGATAAAAGTCTTGTGGAGATATACATGCACATATCACTCATTTTGCCCTTGCCCAATCCCCATCCCATCCCTTCCCCCTCCCTCCTTCCCATGCTTGGTTTAGTGATTGACTTTGATATGTCTAAGTACATCCTGTGCTTTAGAGAGTTTCCCTCCCATCCCCTCAGTTAGGTCATCTTATCTGCTCCTCTATAGGACCTCCTTCTTCATCTAGAGTTCCTCCTGTTACCCATTTCTCCCTAGCTTTCACATATTAGGGAAAACATCTGATTTCTTATTTTTTGTGACATTTCCCTCTAAATGCCATAATTTTGCTCTAGTGAGACCTTGTTTTATATTATCATTATTATTATTATTATTATTATTATTATTATTATTATTAGTGGTACTGGGGTTTCTGGAAGCCCTTCTACCTCCGGGCTACACACCCAGACCTATTTTTATATTTTTTATTTGGAAACAGGGCCTCTTAAGCCAGCACGGCTGGCTTCAAACCAGCGAGATCCTCCTGTCTCCGCCTCCCAAGCGCGGGGATGACAAGCGTGCGCCACCACGCGGGGCCTGTGAGACCTTGTTTTAAATAAAAAATTAAAATAGGGCTGGGCATGTTCCTCAGAGGTAGAATGCTTCTGGGCTTAATCCCTAGTCCCACCAACAAAACGAACACAAAAACAAAACCTCCAAAACAACAACAAAAACCCAACTACAACAAACTTTTGTCTCGAGAAAAACAAAGACTACATAGAACAATTTGTCATTATTTTCATTTTTGCCATAGAGTTCAAAGCTTGATTCCACAGAAACTTGGAAGTTGTTCTGAATTTTCACTTAAGAAAGTTTCTAAGAATACTCTGGTTAATTTCTTACATTTCCCCCAAGCTACTGAACAAATGAATGAAAGTGGCTCTGATCAAATTAACTGGATATTGGTTATTATCAGGAAATTATACTCTCAAGGAAAGCATACACGATCAACTTAATTTACCAAATGGCAGTTTGGTACACTACTAAGTATAATATTCTATATTTCAGTATGCCATTATGCCTAGTTTTGAAATGAAGTTTCAACAAGTAGCACATAGCTTTTAATCACCAACTGGAAGACGGCACTCATTTGCCAATGAATTCAATAACCTTTCGAGGGAAAGAAAATAAGTCAAAAAGAAAATGTTAGTTCTTATTTAGGAAAGAGATGAAACGTGTTTTGCAAATTAATGAGCTGAAAGTCTCAGGGAACACACCTGGCTACCCTTGAAATTTATCAAAATGCCTCTATTTAGCATATTTCACCTTAAAATATCCACAGTGTGTTTAGAACCTTCTAATTGCTTAAGACAAGATAGAAGATTTTGTGTGGGTGATGAGAGTCTGTCAGAGTGGAACAAAAAAAAATGATCTTGGAAGTTGTCTCTTTGATTATATATCATTTCTTCCCTCCCATAATGCATTGCAGTATATCAGCTCCAGTCTGGAGTTCCACCATTCTCTATGAAGAGGATCTTACTCTTGTGCTTTTAGATAAACTTTAATACCAATAATCTCACATTCTGGATCACAGGCATGTTACTCTTGTAAGCAAATGTTTCTATGAGATCTCAGTGGTTTTTATTTGTATATGTATATTTTCCTCATTCATTTCCATGCGGAAAACTTATGGCCAAGTAATTTTTAAACCATTTTTAACTGGAAATCATAATGTAAATATGAGACCCTATATGAAATAAATATGTACTTTAATGAATATTCACTTCATGACCACATCCCAAAAATTTCCACCCCCCTTTTATATTCATAGATGTATTATTCTTTTCTGCCACTTTTTTTTTATTGTTCTGACGTTATTTTTTCCCCCATTCGCTGGTATGTTAATCAGGGGCACACATCAAATAGTACCAACACTATTTTAGCAAATTTTACAACTATTGCTTTGTGGCAGTGGCATTTTATTTGTTTTAAAACAGTCTCACTAAGTTGATGAAAGTCTCACTACTTGCTGAGATTTGTCCTGAAACCTGTGATCCTCCTGTCTTAGCTTCCCAAGTACTGGGGTTACAGGTGTGCGCTTCGACACTAATGCCAAAGTAATTCCATGGGAAAAGAGCTTTTTCTTTCCACAAATCGTGCTGGAACAACTGGATATAAATACGGGAGAAAAGTGAACCTCAAGCCCTACCTCACAGCATACACAAACACATGAACTCAAAACAGGTCATATTCTAAAACAAAATCTATACGTCTTCTGGAATTCAGAGAAATCTTCATTATCTTGGTGTTGACAAAACTTTTGAGATGACACAAAATTTAAAAAATTTTTTATTTTTTTTTTCTTTTTGCGGTACCAGCGATGTAACCCAGGGGCATTGTATACCCCCAGCCCTATTTTTTTTAAGTCTTTAAAAAATTATTTATTTATTTGCAGTACTGGATATGGAACCCAGGGGCATTCTACCTCTGATTGACACTCCCAACCCTTTTTAAAAATTATTTCTATTTTTGAAAAAGGGCCTTGCTTAGTAGCTGAGGCTGTCCCCGAACTCAGCCTCCAGAATGTTGGGATTACAAGCATGTGCCACCACGTCCAGCTGACACAAAATTTTTGAATCACACAAAAATTTTTAAAAAATTTATTTTAAAAATAAAATAGGTTTGGGGGTGTAGCTAGGAGGTAGAATGCCCTATATGAGCCGGGTGTGGTGCGCATGCTTGTAATTCCAGCATATGGGAGGCTGAGACTAGAGGATCTCTTTTCAAGGACAGCCTCAGCTACTTAGTAAGGCCCTGTGCAACTTAGTGAGACCCAGTTTCAAAATAAAAAATAAAAATAGGTAGAATGCTCCTGGGTTACATCCCCACTACTGAAAAAAAAAAAAGAAAGAAAGAAAAGAAAAGAAAAGAAAAGAAAAAAAAGAAAAAAAAAGAAAAAAAAGAAAAGGAATGCCCTATATGTATGTGGCTATTTATGTCATTTATTTTTCTTGAGTGAGATTTTGGAGCTCTTCTTTCAAGGAATTATCCGTTTCACCTACATTACCAAATTTATTGTCATGAATCATTCATAAAACCACTTTATTAGTCTTTAATATCCATTGTATCTATAATGATGTCCTCACTTTCATTCTTAATATTGGTAATTTTTCATGTCTCTGTCTCTCTATTTAGAGTTTTAATTTTATTATCACTTGAAAAGAACCATCTTTTTGATTCATTTGATTTTGCTACTGTTTTATGCTTTTCCAATAAGATAAGCTTTTACTACATATTATTTCCTTCTATCTGCTTGCTTTCAATTTAAATTGTTCTTCTTTGCATAATTTCTTAAAATGGAGACTTAGATTCTTACCTACCTTGTTTTCCTTTTAATAGTAAAAAAAAATCTTCCTAAGCATTACATCAGTTGCATCTCACAAATTTTGATATGTTTACAATTTAATGAAAATGTTTTATGATTTGTCTTGTGATTGCCCCTGTGACTCATGATTTTTTTTTAGATGTGCACAGTTTGGTTTCCAACTATTTGAGGACTAACTAATAAATATCTTTCTGTAATTGATTTCAAGTTTGATTCCTTTGTGGTCAGATAGGATAATCTGTATAAGTTCAATGATTTTAAATTTGTTTAGGTCTGTTTTACCAGGAGTTTATTTTGCTGACTGTTCCACATACATTTGATGGAAATGTGCTTTTCCATTACTGGGCTGATGTTCTGTAAGTATGAAGGTCAAGTTGTTTTGATAGGATTGTTCAGTTCTTTTGTATCAAGAGTTACAAAATGCACTGGCCTTTTGTTGAAGTCATCTTTGTAGCTTCCCGAAATGCTAACATGTATCTCGCACTCCTAGAGATTTTAATTTAATTAGCCTGTTCATTGGAATCATTCAAAGATTTCCAGGTGATTCTAATCTATGGACAAATTGGGGGGCTTGTGTTCTGTATCCTTAATGATTTTCTGTATTCTTGTTTTACAAATGAAAGAGCCAAGAGTCATGAGTTGTTCGATTCCAACTGATGCTTAGTTTGTTACTCAGCTCTACCAATTCTGCTTTATTAATTTTGTACCTTCTTGATGAACGTATCCATTTATCTCACTGTTTTAATGAGTTTTCCTAGTAACTCGTGAAGGTAAACATTAAAAACAAAGTAAAACAAACTTTTTGTTTTCAGTGAGTTGTCTACTTATGTCTTGCATTGAATTATATTGAGTTATCTTATTCTTGCTGTCAGAATTTTTTATATTTTCAGGGCTTTATTATATTCCCATCTGTGGCAAATTTTTTAACTTGAATAAAGATGGCTTCCCTTCTGTTTTTAGAAAACATTTAAAATTTCTAATAATCAAAAACGTAAATATTTTTCATTGACTTGTGTTTTGTCTGGATTAACAAATTCTCTCCTGTAGTGATGTCCTAATGACATAGCTTTTTCTTCTAAAAGTTTAGGAGTTTGTTTTCATATTCAGGAATTATTCCTTTGGAATTTAGTTTTAGTTGTGGTGTAAGATCAGGATCTAATTTCATATAGTCAATTTAACTAGAACCACCAGAATTTGTGTTTTCAACAACCAATCAACAATACGTTACTAATTCATACAACCAGCAGTGATGAGTAATAGTTCTTTCTCACTACTTTATCAACACTTACTGCGTACCAGTTAATTTGGAAATACACCAATTCCTAGGCATCATCTCTAATTGTCTATTCATGTCAATACCATAGTTTAAAAAGTTGTTTTGAAAAGAATTACAATATAACCCAGCAATTTCACTTTTGGGTATATATCCAAAAAACTAAAAATAGGACCTTGAATAGATTTCTGCACACCCATGTTCACGGTATTACTCAGAATGTTCAAAAGGTGAAAGCGATCTAAGTGTTGGCAAAGGACTGGATAAGCAAAGTGCGGCATATACACTGTTATTAACCTTAAAAGACATTCTGCACCTTGCTACAACGTGGATGAACATTGAAGACAATGATTCCACTTACATCAGGCACAAGAAGTAGCCAAACTCATAAGGTGGAATGATAGTCACCAGGATCTGTAGGGAGTGGGACTGGGGAATTGCTTAATGGGTAAGCTTCAAGTTGAGAAGATGAAGAGTCTTGGGGGTTGGTTGCACAATAGCGTGAATGTACTTAATACAACAGGACTAACAATAGTTAAGATGGTAAATTTCCTGTTATACATATTTTGCCACAAACAATTTTTAAAAAAATATTCTAGCACTTAAAACTTGCTTTAAATAGTTTTACTTGGTCCTTGGTGCTCTACAAGAGTTCTACTACTGAATGGAATTCTTTATTAATCCTGCTCAAGAAAAAGTAATTCTTGAACCTAATGGTTCAAAAATTTCACAATCTTGGAAAATTCTTAGTTACTTTAATACTTAAATACTTTCTGAAGTATTTAAGGAGTCATAACTAAGAATGCTCCTTTTGGCACTCTAGTAGTTTTACGTTGGATTTTTCCTCTTTCTGCATTGCTTTGTAATAAGTTTCCTCAAATTGTGTATTGTAGCCCCAGCCAAATATTTAGAGTTCTCAAACATCAAATGGAAGATTTTATATATTAGTGTGTGTGTATGTATATGTATGTATATATATAATCTTAAAAGGACTAAGCCGAAGCTGTGCCACAAGTAAAAATCAAGAACAGGGTAGACAAAGGATCATCCCTACAACTCTGGCGATCTTGCCCAAGTCAAAACAAGAATGTATTGCTGTGGTTGCCTACCCTAGGCTCCATCAAAGCCTGGGCGCTGCTTTGATTCAAGTGCTAAATTACTATGAAAGGTGTCATGAAGACCTCTAAGTCTGTCACAGAGCACTTTGTAACGCATGTATGATCTTAAACCAAAAAGAAGTATTTACTTTGAATTCTCACGTTTTTCTGGGGGTTGCTAGGATGTCCAAAATGGGATAAAAGGCGAAAGGGCCTTTCTATTAGTAGGACTACAAAGTACCATTAAGATATTTCCTCAATTCTAAAAATATCGGTAAATGGCAAGGTGCACTATAGATTTAGTCTTTTTTTTTTTTCCGGGGGGGAGGGACGGAGAGAAACTTTTTATTAGCGGTACACTTCATTAACTTTCTGATTCTGGAAATGAAAACATATGTAAAAGCCTGCTTTTAGAATTGAGGGACCACAGTACTGCGCTGGCTTTCTCTGTTCTGCCCACAGACACCTTTTTCTTGAATACGAGTGTCTTCTCTCTCGCCTGGAGTTTGGTTATAGCAAACCTCCTTCCAGACGGCAATCAGGATTTTCCACTTAGATTCCTGATCCCATTTCCCAGACTCCGGGTGAGCTGAGAACTGCTGGGCTGGGATCTGCTTTCTCACGGGTAGCTTCGCTTCTGTACTGTCATTGGCTGTTACTCGTCTAGGACCCGCCCACGAAGACCTCAATCCTGATTGGGCGTCATTCTCCTTTTGTTATGGCCAAGGTGGTTGTCGGCGCACGGAGATTGGCCGGCGGGCGGCTGATGCGCAGGCGTGCCTTCTCGAGTTGTGATTGGCGGGAGGCGGGGCGGGGCGGGGCTCCCCTGGTGGCGCAGGCTCAGTGGGCGCAGAGGGCGGAGCTGCCGGCGTCAGTTGGTCCAGGTTCCCCGGCCGGAGGCGTCCTTCCCATCACACCCCTTCCTGGCGCCTCCATCGCAAGGTGAGGGCGGGCCGGGGCCGCAGAGGGCCTGGCTGGGCACCCTGGGGTGTCGGCCCCGCGCGGCGAGGCCTGGAGGGCGGGGCGGGCTGGACGCGGCCTGCGGAGGAGCGGCCTCGGGCCTGGGCTCGGAGGGGCAGCCGGGGCCTGGCTCCTGCAGAACCCTTGCGCATCCTCTTCTCAGCCCATGGTCACGCCCAGAGGTTTCTCGAGCGGCAGACATCCCGCTGCTCCCTCCCCGCCGCTCTCAGTTCCCCCGTGCATCCTTCTGCTCTGGATTGGAGCTGCAGCAGGGGCCTTGGGTGGTCGGGACCCCACTCGCCTCCTCCTGCCCTGGGCTGCTCTGCCAGACCCGGATGATGGGAGGGGGCGCCGCGGGGGGCGGGAGGCTGGGGAGCCCTGAATGAAGGATGGGGCATCCTCCCAGGAGCCGAAAGCAGCACTTGGGTTGGCATCCTGGTCATCTTCTCTCAAGAGTCCTACCCAATAAGTTTCGGGGGGGGGGTAAGGTTTGAACCGCAGAAAGAACCCATGTTCCTGAAAGGCAGGTTTTCTGTTACACAAGATAATCAATCTCAGGCTGTGGTGTAACAATATTGAAGGTAGATTGCCATTCCAGGTGTTTACAACACCTCATCTAGTTTTGTCTAGGAATCCCAGCACCTGTACTCCTCTTTGACTAAACTCTTAGCTAGCCACTCTGTGGGTATCTAGATTATGTTTAAATCCGCGCTGACCGAACAGTTCCTTGATCTTGAAATCAGAATCAATTTGAAACTGAAATTACCTAACCTGCGAAGAGTCCATCACTAGCAGAACTTGAACAGATTTGAACAGGCCATATTGAAACTGATGCAGAGGGAAGAGAAAGAAATTTACCTTCCGTGGCTTAGTAGAAACAGCAAAGAAGATTGATATCAGAGGTTGAAAATGTTTGGTAAACTTAGACTAGGACCATAATAAAGTTTCTTCCGTTCAGCCCTGGGAAAAAAACAGGGGCTAGATAGATAGATTTGAGTTGAAATTCTTGATACATTGGCTGTGAAACGGGAGGCAAGATACATAGCCTTTCCAAGATTTAGTATCCACATCTGTAAAGTTGCATTTCCTTTTTTTGATTTGGCACACATAAAGTGTTTAGTACATTAATGCACAAAGATTCTGCTAAAATCCTTAGTTCACTAGTAAATAGATGATAAAAATCAGTTTTCAATGCAGAAAGTTGAGTGGTTGAGGTTGGATGGATATTAGGAAAAAGCCATAAAATGTCAAGTCTGAAATAAGAACCATAACTGTGGGGTAGTGCTGGAAAAAAAATAGCCTGGAATGTTGGCTGCAGTCTTGACTTCATCTCATCTTTGTCCTCGATTTCATTATACAGTGAGGCATTTGAACCAAATGGTTTTTCTAAGAAGCTTTTTTGTGGCCCAAACTAGAGCTAAAGGGTAAAGATAATTTTTAATTTGTATTGAATACCTACTAGGTATACAAACACATTATGTCAATCCATTGAATTTGCACAACACATTCATGAGAAGTGTTTCCATTTTACAGGTGAGGAAACTGAGACTGAGATTTTAACTTTGGCCAAGGTTCCAAAGCTTTTAAAAGAGCTCAGATAGAAATGCAAGTAATCTGAACTCGTGTTCTTAGTCACTGTGCTATAATTTCTCTTTAGAAGAGATACTGTGAGGTGTTTGATAATATGATACTCTTTGCTCACAATTTGATATGTGGGCATGGGAAAGATAAATAGATCTTGACCCAATGCTAAATTTCCTGTTTATTTCCCTTTACCTTCTGCTTCCTGAATATATATTATCAAAAATAATTTCAAGGGGCCCGGATAGCTCAGTCGGTAGAGCATCATACTCGCCAGGCATGGTGGCGCATGCTTGTAATCCCCGTGCTTGGGAGGCGGAGACAGGAGGATCGCGTTGGTTTAAGAGACCTCATTTCCAAATAAAAATATAAAATAGGTCTTGGAGTGTAGCCTGGAGGTAGAAGGGCTTCCAGGAACCCCAGTACCACCACCACTAATAATAATAATAATAATACCACTAATAATAATAATAATAATAGTAGTTATTATTATTTAATAATTAAATATTAAATAATTAAATATTATTATTTCAGATTCTCTCCCATTCCCTAAGGGTAAAGATAAGCACCATCGTTTACTATGGCTTTTTAATTGTTGTTATCGTTGTTGTTTAACTTTGAAACAGGATCTTCAATAGGTTGAGTCTCAATAAATTGCAGAGGCTGACCTTGAACCTGCAATCTCTGTCTCAGCTTCCTAAGTACTGGGATCACAGGCATGTCCGGGTAAATTACACCTGGCTTTACTGTGATTTTTGAGAAAAGTTTTAAAATATCTGAACGACAGTCTCAGAACCATGTCCACTTTAGAGCTAAGGCAGGTTTAGGATAGGCAAAGCAGTCTCAGCACCTCAGTTTCATTCCAGTGTTCCCACACTGGAGATGCTCTGGTCTGGATTCTCTTCATTGCCAGAACTGCATTCATCCTGCTCCTAAACAGGAGTTTAAAATGCACTCTTAGGAGCACATTTGGCATGGAATTGGGTTTATGTGTAGCTATAGATAAATATTAAGTACCTATTAGGATATGATGCAGTTTGGGAATTGATCCTGTTTTGAAGGAAACTAAAATCCATGACTCAAATACTGTGACATAAAGAATTCAACAAATCTCTTGATCCTATATAAAAAATAAATGTTTATTACTTCAAACTACTAAAGGACTCACAATAGATACACTAGTATCATTTGCAGGCATTTTCTGTTTAATCACATCTCAAGGAAAATTGCTACTTATCCTTTGGTTGTGGAGTAGCATCTGCTAATACTGGTCTACTCTATTCAAGATAATACCCTTGTCAATAGACATAACAGTTGAGCAGGTTCACATTGTACCTTGGGGTGCAGACTTAAAGAATACTATGATGGGACCAGTGCCCCCAGGGTTATGCGGTATATCCCAGAGTACTGTCTTGTGGCTCTGCTTTTATTCACCTGACCCACCTCAGTCTTAAATGTACTTTTTTTTTTTTTTTTTGGTGGTACTGGGGTTCCTGGAAGCCCTTCTACCTCCGGGCTACACTCCCAGACCTATTTTATAGGTTTTTATGTGGAAACAGTCTCTTAAGCCAGCGCGGCTGACTTCGAACCTGTGCGATCCTCCTGTCTCTGCCTCCCAAGCACGGGGATTATAAGCGTGCGCCACCACGCGCGGCTTAAATGTACTTTTTAAGAGCAGTTTTCTCTCCAATAAGCCTTCTTGACCCAATTTTTTTTATTCTTTCTTTCTTTTTTTGGGGGGGTGGTACTGGGGTTCCTGGAAGCCCTTCTACCTCTGGGCTACACTCCCAGACCTATTTTTTTTTAAATATATTTTTATTTGGAAACAGGGTCTCTTAAGCGAGTGCAACTGGCTTCAAACCTGCGCGATCCTCCTGTCTCTGCTCCCAAGCGCGGGGATTCCAAGCGTGCACCACCAGCCCGGCAGAAACTCCTTTCTTTACCTCTTAAAATTGGCTGACACTGAACACTTGTGCTTTTGTGAGAATCTTTTTGCTTCAATTTTAATATCTGAAACATAAGCAAAGAAGAATACTCTATTCCCTTTCTGTATTCGATCTTAATATCATATGTAATGATTTCATGATTATCTGTTGCTTTGACTTGTGTATTTTATAGCTCTTCTCAGCTTTCATAAAAATCCTGTTTTTATTGTATTCTTAAAACACTGAACAGTACAGATGTGAAGCACTCTGTACTTCTTGTTTAGCAAGGTCGGTAGCTGGGGCAGTCTGCTGTTGCTGAGCCTTCCCAGGACCACTCCCTTTCCTTAGCGGTTGGCCCTGCCCTCTCCCCGAGACCTCCTCAGCCAAGTCAGTGGTTGAAACGGTGTGAAAAGTCAAGGTGACTGGTGCTCTCTTGGAAGTGTGCTGTTCTCTCAGGAAAGCGTGGAGTCAAGTTTTTATTGTAAGAGTGGATGTTAAGTGTTCCAACCACAAAAAAGATGACTACTTGGGGTAATGCATATGTAAATTAACATAGTCATTCCACAATTGTAAATGCTTCAAAATATGTTGTACACAATCAGTGCATCCAATTTCATATCAGTTAAAAATAACCAGAAGTTCCCTGGAGAGGAATAATTTTTGAAGTATTGAATGCTACAATAGGTTGAATAAACTTAAACACAGAATTTTTGAAAAAATTTTAGTAATCTATCTGGATTTGTATAGCTATACTAATATATATTCTTTGAAGTACAGAGAATCTGAATTAAAACCATGTGAAAAACAGGTGGGAGACAAAGTACCTTTAAGTGCTGCCTGAATAAGTAGAAAGATGCATGAAGACTTGTAGGTTTATTAAGTGTCACTGAGCTAATTGTGTAACAATTGTAGTTAGGTCTATAATAATGTGTTAAGGATGTTTAATAGCTTTCTCATGTGGACTAAGTGAGCTCGTAAGTAGTTTATATATTTGTACAGTGGAAATTCTGATCATTATTTTACCTTTGAAATTTTTAATAAGTACACAGTATGCAATTTTACATATTTTCTTGATTACTAAAAACCCAACATTTTCTCTCCTTAATACTTTCTTTGTAATCTGTATTCTTTATTTGCCCATGGGTATTTTTAAAATATGTGAAAAAAAATTCTTCCAGGTCACAGAATTTGACTAAGTGATTTTCTTTTGCAAAATAAGCTTACATTATTTTCTTATGTGGCTCTTTTTCTTTTTCTCATTGCAGACCATTCATCAAGGACTTTGTATCTAAGGCCTCCTAAAAGTTTGTTATCCAAGATGATGAATGCTGACATGGATGGTATGTTCTTTGTTTTTTGTATGGTTACTGTTTTGTGGATGTATTCACTTTATTAAACAGTGGAGAGAGCAGAGAGACGGTGATAGAAAGTTTGGATCTTGGTTCATGTATTATTTCTATCCCATCTAGTTATAGAAAAGAGCTAAGGCTCCGTCCTTAACTGTGGGATGTTGGGAGGCCATCTTTTATTTTTATGTTGGTGTCCCCAGTTGCATTGTGAAGATACAACTTTTTTTTTTTTTTTTTTTTTGGTGGTACTGGGGATGGAACCCTTCTACCTCTGGGCTACACTCCCAGATCTATTTCATATTTTATTTGGAAATAGGGTCTCTTAAGCCAGGGAGGCTAGCTTCAAACCTGCGCAATCCTCTTGTCTCCACCTCCCTAGTGCGGGGATTGCAAGCGTGCGCCACCACGCCCGGCAGAGATACAATTTTTTATTTCTTGGGACTCTTGCATGAGCTAGTTAAAATAAGAAATATAAAATGTTTTATAGCTGGATGTAGTGATGCACACCAGTAATCCCAGTATTTGGGAGGCTAAGATAGGATAGAGGGTTTGAGGCCAGCGAGGAACTTTAGTGAGATACTGTTGCAAAATCAAAAGGGCTGAGGGTGTAGCTCAGAGGCAGATGTTCCTCTGTTCAATCTCCCAGTACCACAAACACAAAAGTTTTGTAGATTTATAAGTGCTATACTACACAAATGGTATCTGATGTTAATTAATAGTAAATTTGAACCTTTTTATTACAGCAGTTGATGCTGAAAATCAGGTGGAACTGGAGGAAAAAACACGACTTATCAATCAGGTGTTGGAACTGCAACACACACTTGAAGGTTAGCTTGCATTGTGTAGCTTTTGTGAATGATATCTAGTTAGTTGAAATTGTAAGCATTTATGTTATATTTTGTGTGCATAACTTTAAAAAGCATAAACATCAAAGTCCATTTTAATAGTGTTTTTTTCTTCCTCTATAACTTTAGTTTTAAAGAACATATACTTCAGTAAGAAAGTCAAACATTGTTCTTATACTTTCTTCTAAATGGCTCACATGATGCTGATTAGTACCTTTTCAAGGTCTGGCAATGTTTAACTAAATCCACTTTAATAAAGCATATACTAAACTGAGAACAACGTATTATCCTTAGAAATTAAAAGGAAGATGGTCTGAATTTTTTTATTTTCTAAAGACCTTGCATAAGATTAATACTACTACTGAGCCAAGCATAGTAATACATGGCTGTGATTCCAGTATTTGAGAGGCCAAGACAGGAAGATTGCAAGTTCAAGAACGGCATGCTGTAATGTTAGGACCTGTTTCAAAATAAAAAATAAGCTGAGTGTGATAGCGCACACTTATAATCCCAGCATTTGGGAGGCTGAAACAGGAGGATTGTGGTTTGTGGACAGCCTTAGCCACTTAGCGAAGCCCTTTGCAACTCAGTGAGACCCTGTTTCAAAATAAAGAATAAGTAAAAAATAGGGTTAGGGGTGTAGCTCAGAGGTATAATGCCCCTGGGTTCCATTCCCAGTACTGCCAAAAAAAAAATAAATAAGTAAATCATGAAGGCCAGTTTTTGATCACCAGGACCTGCATCTCTGCATGTCCTTGCTTGGAAATTGGCTTCTTATATCCAGCATATGAATTCATTTGTGCTAATCTACTACATACCTTAAACATTTCTAGTAAGGACATCATAGTTTCATGTTGATAAAATATTTACATCTTTAAAACAAAGTCTATTTTCTTCAACCATTTTAAGTGTTAACATAAATGCTGTAAAGAATAACATTGAGTCTAACTTAAAATCTGTTTCTAGGAATTAGTGTCTACTCATTTTCCAAGTTTACATTGTTTACCTTAACTTCCAAAGTAATTGTAACTTAAAAATGGAAAATTTAAAGACTGTGATCTTTTTTTCCCTCCACAGTGGTAGGGATTGAGCCCAAGGCCTAGTGCATGCCAAGCAAGCACTCTACCATCATGGAACTACACCACACCTTCATCCTAGTCTTTTGTTTTAAAATGGGTGTGGTGACACCTACCTGTAATCCCAGCTATCCAGGACAAGTGAGGCCAGCCTGGGCAAGTTAGTGACATCCTCTGTCAACACAGGAAGGGCTGGCAATACAGCTCGGTGGCAGAGGGCCCCTGGAGTCAGTACCAAATCTCGCTGAAAATGAAAGCATCCTAAGCACTTTGTAATTGAGTCACTGCGGTCATTTTGTTGACAGTAGGCATTTTGTTTTTTTTATATAGATCTCTCTGCAAGAGTAGATGCAGTTAAAGAAGAAAATCTGAAGTTAAAATCAGAAAACCAAGTTCTGGGACAGTATATAGAAAACCTCATGTCTGCTTCTAGTGTTTTTCAGACGACTGACACAAAAAGCAAAAGAAAGTAAAGGGATTAATGTCCCTTCTGTTTCATGGAATTGCTGCTGATCTTTTTGTTTTTCTTTAAAACTTGGATAATTCTAAAAGGTACAGAACTTCTGTTTGTGGCTTCACTGACTATTTAAGAAGATAATGTCAAATCTAGGCAAAAGTAACTGCATAACAAGTTTGTGTATTATGTTAGTCTATGAAGATGTGTAAATGTATTGTAGAGCCTTTATAATTAGAATTGCATATATTTATGAGACTTGAAGATGAATGTTTTATCAAATTTGCTTTGATATATAGATTTAGCACTGTCTTTTATTATAGGCTTGGTAAGATATTTAAAAAAAAAAATAACCACCATGTTGTGAAAAAGTGACCAAAATCATGTCCTGAGTGTGCAGCTTCAGGTGCCCCGTCCACCGTCTTGTGCCTCTCCTCCATCTGCCTCTCCTTTGCATTGCCCTCCCCCAAGGAAAAAAGATGGTTTCACGTTTGTAAAAGTAATTTTAATAGTTAATCACCTATAAGAGTAACCTGCACTCTTAATTGTTGATACTTAACCAAAATAAGATACTTTCTGGGCTAGAGCTTGTTGTTTGTGATACTTAATAAGGTAAGATTGTTGATTTCTCTTTAATTGAAAACAAATTGAGGCTATAAATTGAAGATTTTTCTTTGAAATGAAATTTCGTATTGGGAAGAATTGTTAAAATCTTCCTTTACACACAATAACTCATTTGATATCTGAAAAGAGAGGAGTTCCGGTCATGTGTTGTTTCAAACATAGAAAATCTTAGAAATAAGGTAGAAAGAAGTTGCTAAGTAATAATAACCAACTCCAGATGTTTTCTCTCCAGATTTGTGTCATCTCTGGCTTAGAGTAGATCTTCTAGGGGATATATATGAGAGAGGATTGAGTTTGAATGACCACATGTTAGACATGTTACAGAGTTTGGCAAGGTTTATATGTGGGACCCAACAGATCAACTTTTGCAAAATTCCTTCAGAGAGTACATTAGTATCAGAATCATAAATAAATGGGAGAATTTAACATGTATGAGAATCAGTAATCTTCCTCAGTATTTCAGCATTTTATCTTCTCCCAGAATTTTCTGTATGAAACAACTTGGTTTGTAAGAGTTTTAGTCTTATTTAACAATATTTAAAAATTTAGTTTGTAGATTCCATTTGGTAAGGGAATCAGTATCAGAAGTAATATTAAAATGTTATAAAAGAGATTCACTAATATAGCTTATGATTATTAGATTTGGACTACTTTTAATCATGAAATGATCTTACGTACTAGTGTAAAATTCGATGACTTTAGCTATATGAATATATAATAGACTGCAAATGTTTTGCATCCTTTTGTGACCTAATTTACAAATATTTAAAAATGTGTTCTAGTTCTGCTTTGCTGTTTAATAAAAAGTTGTTTCAGAGATTGTGTGTTTTGATATGGCTACCTAAGTAACTGGAGTATATAAATGTATCTAATGTTACTCTGTGCCTCGGGCCAAATAGCAGATCATATTTAAGTATGTTGTTGCTGAGTGTTTAGGGAAGAAGTTTTATTATGTTATAGAAAATTTTACACTAGTGTAAAAGTAAAAGCAAAGTATTGAAAGAAAAAGATCTAAGAATTTTAGTGGAAAGGAGGTTCTATTTCTTAGGTTAAACTAACATGAGATCGATGAAAATTTCTTGCCAGAGATTGGTGATAATCCCTTGCCCAACAATTAGAGTAATTGGGTTGGGATAGCCGTGACATTTTCAGCCATGGCAGTGCACATGTGCAAGGTTTTATGGGCTACACCTGGAAGTGCTCATGCGTGTCCTTGCGTTCCAGTGGTGTGGAGGCTTAGTTGCATCTAGATAGCAGCTGAGAAGTGGAGTTCTTTGGCTACAGCTTCATCACTGTGAAGACAGATGAAGGATTTTGGTGGCCACTAGGAGCCTCAGCCACAGTCGTCTTCTCTTCACATCTGCATAACCTTCCACACATAGAACACACTCAAACCTTTTTCCATCCAGTTACTGGTGGAATTCAAAGTCCAGGATGTCTATTAAGGGCCATCAGTTTAGATGTAACTTCTAATAGTCTCAACCTCTAAGCTGATGGGAATTATTTCCTGTCACCCTTGCTGTTGACTGATAGTGTAGCCAGGAAGGGTAGCCAAAAAAACAAAAAAACTCCTACTTGAACAAATTGAAAAAAGATGTTAGATGTTAAAAGATCATTTTTTCTGTTGTATTGCCCATTTTCTCCAAAATTGCCTTTACTTTCATGTACATTTTAATCTCCAGAGATATGTTTCCAAATATATCTTTTCTCCCACCAACTGGCCCCATTTGGCCTGTTTGTGTAAGAATAGTTCTTTTTTTCCCAAAACTCCTCATAACAGTCATACTATGGAAATGGATAGGTGCTAAATACTTTAGGAAAAAGTCACTGCAATTTATGAAGACGTCCTATTTTGTTTTAATAAATCACTTATATACCAGATTTAGGTAGTTATTTGGGCCAGCCAATAGTTCATCTATAAATTCTGCTGAAGTTAAAACATAGTAGTCCAAACTGGAAGCAGAACTAAAAATGCTATTCATAGATGCCTAGAGTATAATATCGTTGACTTCTGAATAGTTGTCAGTGAATCCAAAACAATTTTTGGAGTAGAATTCTAAATTTTTAGGCTCCATTAAATTCATATCAATTCTGTGCCTCCTTCACATGGGGACTGACTTCAGAAAGACAACTGAGCCTACCAGTGTGTTGACTTCCTAAAGAAATGACCAATGGAAGTCAGCCAATGAAGTATATTTTCAAGAAAAGGGAAGTTACTTTAGCCAGGTAAAGTTTTTTTTTAAAAAAAAAGCCTCTACAAAGGACAACTAAAGTAAAGAAAAGCAAAATATATTTATTTTTCTCCATCAAAGGATAAAGTTTAAGTTATTTTAAACACAGTGAGATGACCGTCATAAAGGGGAAAAGCCAGTTGGTTTTTTTGTTTGTTTGTTTGTTTTGGTGGTACTGGGGTTCCTGGAAGCCCTTCTACCTCCAGGCTACTCCCAGACTTATTTTTATATTTTTATTTGGAAACAGGGTCTCTTAAGCCAGCACAGCTGGCTTCGAACCTGTGCAATCCTCCTGTCTCCGCCTCCCAAGCGCGGGGATTACAAGCGTGCGCCACCACGCCCGACCAGTTGGTTACTAAAATTCGTCTACTGTGTAGATCTTGAGTAGGTTGCAGAGACCCTTGCCAGGACGTGTTAAATTTGTATTTCAGTGCAGTTGAAACCCATCAGCTACGGCACATGCACAAAGGGGAAGATGCATGGGGAATTAGCAGTGGCTTGTCACATTGGCTGCTCACATTCTACCCATGTGAGTTCATGGAGTTGAATCAAATGTTTAAAATGGGCCTGCAACCGAGAGTGTAAAGCAACTTTAACCAATCTTTTTTTTTTGGGGGGGGGATGTCCACATATAGGACAATTGTCAGGCAAGGTTTTAAGATGATCTCCTGATGGCCTCTGAGAAAATTCACATCTAGAATTATTCAATATGTCTAGTTCAAGGTAGTCCTAGATGTATTAAGTTCAGTTTTAAATAAATGCACATTATGGTTAATTGCATATTAACATCTCCACTACCAATTTGAGAGAACACAGCGTTGAAGGAAAGCATTTACTTGCATTTTCAATTCACTTGCTGAAATAGGGAGTGAAGAGCGTTACTTGTGCTCAGCTTCATTTAGTGAAAGAGGAAGCCACAAACTTTACCTATATACGTGCTCTAAGTGTACCTATGGGAACTTGGAGGGGGCTCGTCCAAAGATGGGGAGGTGCATGTCCAGGAGGGAGTCCAGAAGATCACCCAACTAGTTTAAAGTTTTCTAGATACTTAGTATTAAACTAGTTTTGTGGTCTCAAGTATTTAAATCATCTTCCAATGGGTTTACACCTGTTACATGAACATAAAAAGTTGCTCAATAAAATATTTCAGAGGAAAAGCTCAGCTCCTCTAATAAGGAAGTTAAAGGACTTCTGGTAAGTGCTCTAACAAGAGAAGAAATAGTGACAGGCATTCCAGCCACCGCACACGCAGCTTTGAAGCTAGACGACAGGCTTAAAATAGATGTGCACTCATTAGGAAAAAAGGCAAGATAAAAATACAAAGCATGATGAATTGATATCAGCCCTTAGTTTCTCATAATAATAATTTAAATCCTCTCAACAATATATATGTTAAAGAGGGTATAATTTAAGGAAGAAAGTACACATTTTATTTTCAAGAGCAGTAGAGGCATAAGCGGTTTTGCAAATGGGGTAAGACTGGCATCAAACAGCTACAAAAGCTTGAGGAACTTCTGCACACATCTGTCTTGATAAACCCATCACGACTGTATTAAGATGGGAAGCACGCTGCAGTAGTGTCCAGTGATCCTGAGTGACAGACACTTAGACATTGCTTTTGTTGACATGTTTGTCAGCAGAGCACCTCTTCAAAGGAATTTATAATTAAGTGAACTGGCAATACTATAATTTACACAAACTAGTTAAATGTGGGTCACATACAACACTTTAAGTTGCTGGTGGAATCAATCAAGCATCCAGAAACTTTATTGCATTTAGCTCTGCACAACAGAACACTTTTTATTATGAAACTACCAGTTACCTTGTTGAATAGCCATTCAGATGGAAAACCCAGTAACTGATTTCCAGCAGCGGTAAAGTTGCTACGTATTATTTTGCTCTGTGAAAACCAAAACTATCTTTAAATTACTAAAGCTTTAACCTCTAATGATATTAATCTCTTACATCTGATAGATAACTTTGTACTTTTCTTTTATTCTAAATTCAAAGACAAGGTAACTTTAAAGTTACTTCCCCCCACCCCTGAAAAAGAAAGACTTTATTAGTATCTGAAAGGATAACATTGCTAGATATTCTGAACAGCATGTGCCTATTGATTCGCAGGCAGTCCTGGCACGCTTATTTTAGAATGCTGACTCTCTCTCCGGGGAATTAGAAATACTTGAAGACTGTTTAATCCTTCCGTACTCTCCTTTTGCGTATTGACTTTATGGGCCCGTCTCCAGATCCTGTGCCCTCATCTGCTTCTTTCATCTAGACAAAAGCATTATGGAAACGGTTATAAAAGTATCAAAGGTAATTAGTACATAGCAGCAAATGATATATGAGTCTCTAAAATACATGTTCCACCAATCAGCGCTGCCTTTGTCCGTGTCCCTTGACTTCGCACAAGTGCTCAGAGTGTGTGCACGAGTTGACCTGTTCTCAGGTCCAGTGTGTGGCAGAGCGACTTAGTGAGGGCGGTGCCCCTGCCGCCCACGGCTCCACCCACCGTTCCATTAAGGACTTAGAACTTGGTCTCAACGTCACGGTCAACAGCGCATTTCCACTGCTTTTTATCCAAAGCACTAACTATTCATCACAGTGTTGCCCGTGATTGATGAGCTACTTTTACAGAGACTTTTTCAGAACTTCTGGCACACAGTACCCCAGAAAAATTAAAATAGAGAAAAAATAGCATATTGAATGATCTAAGCTTTTTAAAAAAAAATCCTGTAATTTTTATCTTTCCAGAATATGTGCTTTATGTGAGTCCATTTTAGAGCAAAATATAATGAAGATATGCGGTGGTTTTACATAAAGCTTTAATTACCTCTCAAGGTTATACCATACAGAAACTGACTGACTTTAGTTTACTGACAAATATGCCTGGGAAGACTAAACACTAGAAGATGGAATGAAGACTTTTTTTTTTTTTTTTTTTTGGTGATCCTGATACTGAACTCAGGGGCATCTACCTCTGAGCTGCACACCCACTCCTATTTCATTGTTTATTTTGGAACTGTCTCACTCAGTTGCTGAAGGCCTTGCTAAATTGCTGAGGCTGGCCTCAAATCTGTGATCCTCTTGTCTCAGTCTCCCAAGTACTGTAATTACAGATGTGTTCCACCACACCTGGCTGGAATTAATATTTTAGGATACAGACACCTGGCTGAAATTAAGAACTCTTAATTTATGCATTTGTGAAGCAAATGTAACTGGAATACATATTTGAATAAGCGGCAACAATTATCTTTATTAAGAACATCAGAACGGAAACAATCGCTTTTAAAAACTCTACTCTGGAAGAAATTGTCTCTATGGAGAGTTCTCTCTAAACCTGGATATTCACACTAGATAACTATCCCCAAAGTCTCTTTAAAAACTCAGGAGAACATTAAGACCAGAAACCAGGTGTGCATATTGAATAAGTGAAAGAAAACGTTTGAACAACAGTAACAACTAGTTGATCTGGGAGAGCTCTTTGGATAGACACAGTGGAAAGCCAAGGGCCAGGCAGAGGCGACTGCGGCGGCCGTGTCAGTAAGAGGGAAGACACCGCCAGCGTCTGGTAGAAGCAGGACTGGCTGGAGGGCCGGCTGAGGACCTGGCTTTTGGTTTACACTGGGTAAAAAGAAAGCTGTGGTGCCTGATTTCTGATTCTATGAAAGCTGGTTGAAGAAAAATAAAAGGCATTGTGGAAGTTCCATTTTACATCAGAATACAAAAAGTTAATAGAAAAAATAAATAATAAAGTTAACGGGGGGAAAAAAAGTAGTTCACTGGAGATTTGAGAAAATCCCTGAATTGGGCAGATAGGACTCAACTACCTAGTAAATGAACTCCTTCCAAATGTGTCAGTATGGAGATAGTAAGAAGGTTTTGGTAACAGCTATATAAAAAAGATTATAATAATAAAGGTTACAAAAAGTTGTTTTAAATATTCAAATGGTCTGTTATAACAATAAAATATTTTAACGACAAGGTGATAATTTCTTACAGATTCAGTTCAGCCTTTACATTTTGTAAAATGCAGGCTCACTCTGCTCTCTTGTTAGCTGTTAAATTATACTATTTTCTTGCTTTTTTTTTTTTAGTATGAGTTGAAAACAATATTGAGTCTCTTATGAAAGCTCAGAGAAGTAGGGAGAAGCAGGGCCAACATCCCCTCACAGACCAGGCTGCCGCTTTTACTGGTGTCATTCCCGTGGACAGCAGCCGTCCACGGGAAGCAGCTTACCTCGTCCTCAGAGCCAGACTTGGTGGACTTGCTGCCCTCTTCCTGCCCTTCTGTGACTTCGATTTCTTCTTCACTCTTTTCCTCGGGTTCGCCTTCCTCTTCTACAACACAGGTTTCGTTAAAAGTCAAGACTTGATAAATAAGAAGTGTGCTATTGAAAAGTATTAACTAAAATTGGGGGGATTCATTTAAATTCCCAAATTTAAAAGCACGTTCTTCTTTTCAAAATTTAAGTATTTACAAGTACTCATTATTTTACAAATAAATCGTCCTAATGGAGGCAGGGGACAAGCTTGTAGAATTCTGTATGTAATGTGAAAACCAAAATATGATTATCTTTTTGTGTCTGCATCCTAGCGATACTTTGCTTAACCTTTGGTGGTCTTGTTATCCTCTGATGCCCTGCTTCTTCACACTGGCACCTTTACGGACACTGGTGTGCATTTGTATAGTGACGGACTTTTAAGTATACCATATGATCTCCAGCCATCTTTCAAAAAAAAAATTAAGCATACTCTAGAAGCTATAATAGAGTAAAAATTTCTACCATACCAAAAATGGGGTTTGAAAAAAGGGAAGTTGGCCGGGCGTGGTGGCGCACGCTTGTAATCCCCGCGCTTGGGAGGCGGAGACAGGAGGATCGCGCAGGTTCAAAGCCAGACGCACTGGCTTAGGAGACCCTGTTTCCAAATAAAAATATAAAAATAGGTCTGGGAATGTAGCCTGGAGGTAGAAGGGCTTCCAGGAACCCCAGTACCACACACACACAAAAAGGGAAGTTGACAAATTATCACTTCTGCCTCCCGTTTATTTCCACAGGTATTGCCTGGGACAACGCATATATGTAAAGAACTTTCTAAAGCGTGACCTTATCGGTACCTAAGTGTTCCAATACAGCCCGGTAATGGACGCAGATCAAAGCATCAATATACAAAACACTAAGACTAGTTATAAAGATAAGGCTCAGAACTTACAACCTAAAGAATTTGTTTTGATTCCCTGATACACAGAGACACACAGATATATACATGCATATATACACATACACATATATAACGTGCAAATATATATATATATATAATATATATGTATATATATATATGTGCATTTTTTAGAGTTTTTTAAGTCAGCTGTTTCATCAACTACTAAGTTAAATTACACATAGGCATTGGAGATACATTTTTTTTTCTAGGATGCTAGAGAATAAACCCAGGGCGTTTAGTCAGAGGTGTTCTGCCTCTGAGCCATACCTCCAGTCCTATTTTTATTTTAAAACAGGTTCTGCCAGGTGTGGTGGCGCATGCTTGTAATCCCCACATTTGGGAGGCAGAGACAGGAGGATCGCGCAGGTTCAAAGTCAGCCGCGCTGGCTTAAGAGACACTGTTTCCAAATAAAAATAGGTCTGGGGGTGCAGTCCGGAGGTAGAAGGGCTTCCAGGAACCCCAGTACCACAAAAAATAAATAAATAAAAAAATAAAAATAAAACAGGTTCTCACTAAGTTGCTGAGGGCCTTGCTAAGCTGCTGAGGCTGGCCTTGAACCCGCAATCCTTCTGTCTCAAGCCTCCCAGGTACTGGGAATATAGGCATGCATCACCACTCTCGGCTTAAAGGTGCAAGTTAAGTTGTAAAAGACTTGATTTGGAATTTGGCTTGGGACACTTGGTAGTTTTATTTCAACCTAAATGTGCTTACGGAAGTCTCATCTGAGGACCCCCAAGCCCCCCATCGCTTCCTCGGTTCGCTAACACCTTCAGGAGTTCAGTGCAGGTGGGAAGGGACCATGGACTCAGCAATACTTGCAGGAAAGCATTTATTCTATATGACAGAGGATCTGCTAAACACAGCCGCTGGAGGAAGATCTGATGTTGGTTTTATTGCTGCGATCACCTGCCTCAGACCTGTTCTTCTACAGGGGCCACAATCTCAAGCTTGCGCTTCACCTTTAGTCCCAACAAAAAGTTAGGACACATGGGATTCATAGCTTTCGAGCTCCCAAGCAACTGAATCCATTGACACGTCTTTTTCTTCCAAAATGTCAAGGATCTACATAGGGCGGCTGCTCCGAGGGAGGCTGTTAAAGCATCTCATGCTGAACTTGAGCCAAAGTTCGGTCAGGGGGCCCACAAGAGCCTAAGCCCCCCATGAAGTATGAATAGCATCGCCTTCTTCAAAAATTACTTTAAGCTTATTTGGATCAATATGTGCAATTGGAATTTTATGTGTAAGCATTATTAACTAAAACAGGTGTGCGATGGCTTGTGAGAGACTCAGTCAGCAAAGAATTTTTTTCCCAAGGACAAAGTCTGGGCCGAAAGATGAAATTCAAGCTGACCTTAGTTTGAGCCAATGTATAAGATTAGGTTCAAGCTGACCTTGTGGTATGAGACAAAGCTGACTTTCTATGATTCATTAAATGTCTGACACCCTGCCCTGAGGTCTGTAAAAGAATCTTTTTAAACTTTCCTGCTTACATAGATATGCTTTTTTCTGTCCTGCATGAAAGAAAGTATAAGGACTGTTAGAAGTTCTGAATAAACAGAGTAGACTGCAGCTGGTCTCTCTCACGACCTCGACTCCTCTCACCAGCACACAAACCCCGACTCTTGCTAGGGCCGGACCCCGGCAGGAGGCCACCCTCGTGCCCCTGGGGGCTCAGACAGACGAGTCTGGTGGTAAGCAAGTGCAACCCCTCATCATTTCAAGATAACGCATCTCCTCTGGAGGACCCCGTCCTGCCTCGTGAGCATCACGGTGTGTCGTACCTTTTTCAGGAACTTCGTCACCTTTTTCGGGAATTTTGCCGTCACTCTGCTTCTTCTCCTCTTCCAGGTCAGCAGGACTTTCCAGAGCCGCCTTCTCTTCCTTCACATCTTGCTCTAGCGCGCCCTTTGTTTGCGGTTTACATGTGTCTGTCTTTTTATACTCTGTCTCTTCATATTTTTTCTATAGCAGTTTAACATATGCTATTTTTACTAAAAGAAAAGCACTATTTACAACTTTTTTTTGCAATAACTGATAACATACACAGTGAGGTGTAAAAAATGTATTGGAGATTCAGTTCATTCTCCTTGCGAATCACTTGCTCAACTCATGGACCTAAAATCTCACAAATCTCAAAAGCTAGAGAAAATTTACTTTCTTTACCTTTACTCTTCTTGGCCAACAAAACGAGGTAATGATTGCGATGGGCAGCCCGGCTGTCAGGAGGTAGACGAGCCACAGCCATGGGCGCTGCGCAGCCGTGGTGATTAGCTGTTTGAACACGCCAGGCTACGGGAGGATAAGCATACACATGCAATTCAGATGTTACAGACCTCTGCCGAGAAACAGAGCTTACAAAACACATTCTACCTAGGCATTTTATATCAGGAAGTAACTTGTTAGCAAAATAACGTGTGTGTGTGTGTGTGTGTGTGTGTGTGTGTGTGTGTGGTGCTGGGGTGGAACCCAGGGGCTTTCTACCTCCGGGCTATACTCCCAGACCTATTTTATACTTTATTTGGAAACAGGGTCTCACTAAGTTGCCGAGAGCCTCACTAAGTAGCTGAGGCTGGCCTTGAACCTGTGCGATCCTCCTGTCTCAGCCTCCCAAGTGCGGGGATTACAAGCGTGCGCCACCATGCCCAACACAAAACAACTGTTTTATTTTCTCACCTTTCAACTGTACTTTGTAAAGTCAAATTTAATCATCAGGAGGCACCACTCAGTGAGACTTTATGCTAACAATTATGTGACTACACGTGTGCAAGGGCAGGATCGCCACCTACCACCCCCCACCGTGGCTCGCCGCCCCCTCCCTCCTTCGCTTTCTTTTGGTAGAACTACTTTTTATGGATATGTTCCTTAAGCATAGAAATCTCTGGTAAAATCATCCTGCACTTTTAAAGAACCTTTTAATAAAATTATGCCTCAGAATTATTGTGTTTTCTCATATAAGCAAATTTTACACGTGACATTCAATAAGGAAATCGTTTCTTATTAAAATAAAGTCGAGCTGGGTGTGAGGATGCATGCTTGTAATCCCAGCATTCGGGAGGCTGAGACAGGATTATCGCAGTTCGCGGACAGCCTCAGCTACTTAGTGATGCCCTCTGCAACTTAGTGAGACCCTGTTTCAAAATAAAGAACAAAAAATAGGGCAAAGGATGTAGCTCGGAGGTCAAATGCCTCTGGGTTCCATCCCCAGGCCACAATCAATCAATCAATCAATCAATCAAGACGGAGGCCATTTATTTAAACATGTTACAAGATGAGAATCCCCCCCCCTTTTTTTTTACTAACTGATTTGATGGTTGCTGCAAGCCTCCAAAGACTAACTGGTTTTAAAGATACATTCTCCAAAATGCAGAAAATGTCAAAACATTTAGCTTAAACTTTTCTAAACAGTCTAAGATACGGATAAACAACCCTGAACACAATATAATGTTAAAATTTGAAATTGTTTGTATTTCTCTGAGTGAAAGTGGTTAAAATGAATACAGATTATATCACCACGTGGGCCTTGAATTGGCAAGGTGACAAGACACTAAGAATACTTATTTCACCCCATGTGAAGGTACGTGCCTGTAATCCCAGACCTTGGGAGGCTGAGACAGAATTACAGGTTCTAAGCCAGCCTCAGCAACTTTGTGAAGCCCTGTTTCAAAATAGAAAATAAATGAGCTGGGCGTGGTGGCGCATGCTTGTAATCCCCGCGCTTGGGAGGCGGAGACAGGAGGATCGCGCAGGTTCGAAGCCAGCCGCGCTGGAGTAAGAGACCCTGTTTCAAAAATATAAAATAGGTCTGGGAGTGTAGCCCAGAGGTAAAAGGGCTTCCAGGAACCCCAGTACCACCAAAAAGAAAAAAAGAAAAAAAGAAAAGAAAAGAAATGAGAGGTAGGGTGTATCTCAGAGGTATGTGTTCAATCCTAATAGCTCGAAGGTAGACTGCCCCGGGTTTAATTCCCCAATACTATACACATACCCCCCAACACACAAAGAAGTCTTATTTCTATAAACAACAAATAGGTCTTAAATCCCATTAAATAATAATAATCAATGGATGAAATGAGAATTTAGACATATGCAGACAAAGCTCACTATGTAGTTCATAATCAGTCTGTATCATCGCATAAAAATGCTAAATAGCCTTCGTAAGTTCTCTCAAGTACGTCTTGGTATTCTGTAATTACTGCATATTTATTTACCACCGAAGGAACCATTTTTAGAACCTGTAACCAGAACAAGTCCTATCAGTACTATCCATAGTTAAGTCACCTCCATGATGGTCACTCCCATACCTCATTAGCATTTGCAACCATTATTTTAAATTTCCAGCCATCTGCAGCCCATTGATCTGCTATTTCCTTTTCTGAACAGATAATAAAATTATCAAAGTAGATGTCAGAGGTCATAGACCAAAGCTCTAAACCAAGGGCACGGAAAGAAGTCAGAAGAAATGGATGATCGTCTTCAAAATAATCTGGATTCGGGATTTTTCGAGGACTCCAGATTCCCTGGAAGAAACAACAGTTGAAGACATTTTCAAATAAAATAATTTTATGGTCAGTGCTGAGTGTTGAAATTAGCAGCAGTAAATGGAGAAAGAAAACCTGTGACATAAGTTTACTACCAACTTATTAGAAGTAAAATACTTCTTTTTATTCTGCTCCTATTGAGTAATAGTGACTTTTAACAGTGGGGGGGGGAAGCAAAGTTGAATGACACAGGCACTTTAAGGGAAAAAAAAACTATACTCAAAAGATGCCTGGCTTCATATTTTTAAAAATCCTGGAGTTTGTTTACTGATGCTAAAATATAATTAAGTGTAGTCATTATTAAAATGTACAAGGTGAGCCATCTTGATCTGAATTCATTTCTTTTATTTAGTTCTGAAGTAGGACATTACCCCAAAGTGAACACTGGCTGGTTATCAAAGCAACAGCGTATGAAGTGATTTCTCTTTGGTTCTTAATTTTATTACCCTAGAAAATTATGTAAAGGATCGTTACTTCTTAAATATAAATTAGTTGCATATTTTCTTTGGCTTCATAAAATAACTGTTGAAAGTTAACATTACTGATAACCAGATGTACAGGAGAAAATAGCACAACATTCGTGACTTCAATAAGGGGTTGAGCTGCTGGGTACTACCTGGTAGTCAGGATTATCGATCATTGGCGGTCTCCATATCCCTCTGTATTTTGGGTTATCGATCATGGGAGGTTTCCACTCTCCACACCCAATCCGGCACGCTGGGTTAGGTATATGCGGTGCCTCCCATTCTCCATCCATGTCTTCGTTCCTTAAGATAGGACAACAGAGCGAATGTAGGAGCCTTAAGACTCTCCTGTCAGCAATAAGCTGGTGATCACACAATGTAAGCAAGAGACACTTGACACTGACACGTGAAGATGAAGAATGCTTACCAGTCGTCGGGCTTGGGGGCATTGGGATTCGGGATGTATCTCGGTTCATCATCAAGCCAGCCATCAGGTTTCGTAGCACTCAAGTCTTCTATATGGGCAGGTTCATTTTCATCCCTGTAAATACATTATTTTATGTTAATGGTTATTTGAAGCCAGGAGTGGTGACACAGATCTGTGATCCCAGTACTTGCAAGGGTGAGACAGAGGTATCTCAGGTTTGTGGCCAGCCTCAGCAAATGAGTGGGACCCTATTTCAAAATAAAAACAAAATAAAATAAGGCTGGGAGTATAGCTTGGAGGTAGAATGCCCCTGGATTCAATCCCTAGCACCACAAGAAAGAAAAAAGGAAAGAGATAGAAAGAAAGAAAGAAAGAAAGAAAGAAAGAAAGAAAGAAAGAAAGAAAGAAGAAAGAGAAAGAAGGAAGAGAAAAAGAAAGGAGAAAGAGAGAAAGAAAGGAGAAAGATTTAATGCCGAGACCAAATAAACTTCAAGATAGAGCATTATCAATTTTATTAAAAAATTTTATAATAAAATCTGTTCTTCAAGAGGTCATAAAATTATGTGAATTAATTTGGTAACAGATCTTCAAAATACACAAAACCCAAACTGACATAAATCAAAATAAATAGAAGTACACAATTTCAGCTGAAGATTTTAATACTCTTTTCTTAATGTGAGACCCACTAAAAAACAGAACATAGGAGCCTCAAACAAAACTACCAACCTGATAACACCGACACTGGCGAAAAAGCCGGAGCTCGTCACAGAAATAGTTCTGACCATAGTGGAATTAAATTAGTCAACATGAAAATTATAACTAAAAATCCATAAATAGTTTATAATAAAGCAATTCACATTAAAAAAACACACCATGAATGAAGAAAGAAATCGCTGGAGGAAGTAGAAAATAGGCGGAGGTGAATGCTACTGTAAACAACGTATTTATGAAATGTGGCTAAGGCAGTCCTTAGAGAAATGTCCAGCTACCTCTACTGGAAAAAAGCTAAGATTTTCCAGCCTAATAAAGAAGAGAAAAGGAAAGCAAATTAAGTCCAAAGTAAGGAGGATGGAAATAATGGTGGAGAAAAGCCCAACAGAGGGAGGTTCTTCAGAAAGATCAACAGAACTCATGTGCCTTTATCTACACAGCCAGGAAAAGAGAAGCAGATTACCAAATCAGAAGGGAAAATGGGGCAGCATCACATACTGTTACAGATACAAATGGATAGAAGATGTCAGAACAATTAGACACCCTTATTTATAAACACTTTCTCTTCATTTACACACTATATTATACATAAAACTCAGGACAGAATTTTGGTGAAAGGAATTGTCTATCAGAAAAAAACTCCGTGACTTTCATTGAGGCAGAGATTTTTTAGGTAAGATACAAAAAGTATGAATAATCAAAAACAATTATCAGCATATTGGAATTCAGCAAAATTTAAAACTTGCTCTCTACTGAGAAAATCAAGATAAGCCCAGACTAAGAACTATATGCATACCACATGTGTATATTAATTGTATAATTATCATTACAAATGATCCTCATGATTTAGGGGCCTAAAATAACATCTTTTATTGCATAACTTCCATAGGTCAGGAATCTGGATGCAACTTGGCTGGGTGCTCTGCTTCGGGGTCTCTGGCAGTACCTTAAAATACATCCCAGAGCTGTTTAGGTACATTATCTTATTTAATCCCAGATCCAGTTACTGAGGTCACAGGCTAGCACTGGGCCGTGCACTTGAAAGCATAAAAAATAAACACATATTGAAAAGTACATCAAAGTAAAAATATGAATTGAAATGAAAATTTAAAATTAAAAGGCAGGGAAATTCAGAAGCCATTTTAGAAAAGTATTTCCCAGAAAATAGTCAACGTTAAGTAGTTCTGCTGTAAAAAGAGTAAGTGTCATCGGTCGGAAAGCCTGCTCATACGTCAGGTATCATTAGTAAAGCATGCCACGTGCTTCACTTTGCCACGGGTCCTTGGCTTACCAGTCGTCTGGCTTGACGGCGGAGGCGTCAGGGATTTTGGCTCTCTCATCCCACTCCTCGGGCTTCACATCCTTGGGATCGTCAATTTCTCTGGGGGGATTGACAGGAGGAACCACATCCTCTAGGAGACTTCCTTTGTTCACAACTATCTGATCAACTAATACTTCAAATGTGTCGTCTGGGTTCATTACTAAAGGACAAGTCAAATATTTTATACTTAGCATCCTGGTTTTAAAGATAAAGATGATTTGTAAAAGAATCTTCTAAATAATAAGACTATCTAAATTTTATGGATAAAATTTTCTCTCAACTACAAATAAAGGAATAACCAATGTGTTAAGTCAAAATATACTGAAATCGTTAGATATAACACTTTTAAAAATAAGGACAAACTTTTTTAAACTGCATTTTTCTTACCAATAAAGTGCTCTAATAGCTCTCAAATAAGAAATACCCAGTAGCCAGCTTTGTTTGGGACTCATGACTAGTCGGTTTCAATCTTTTATTGTTAGAGAATACAACTCAATTTTTCTCGGCATCTAAAAAAATTTTTAAAACAATCTCAAATTCTAAAAGGTGCAAGTATACTAAAAAGAACGTTCATCCTGAAACACTTGAGGTGCATGACCCCTGAATGCTTTAATATGCGTTTCTTAACAAACAAGGACATTTCTCCTATGTAAACCCAATGACAAATTATTCATATCACCCCAAATCAGGAAGTTAACATTACTAGATTATTATCCTTTCAGAAATGTTTAAAGATAAAGTTCACTGGCACTTCAAATTCAATGACCCATAGACTGTGGTATAAAATAGCATAAGGGTGATTTGAAATATTCAAGTTTACACTTAGCAGTACATCTGTTTCCAGGTAAATTCTAGGCCTCTACAAGCTCCCGAGGCAAAAGTTTCATAAAGGATTTTCTCACCCTTTGTAATGACAAAATGAAAGATAGATCTTCTTTCTAGGTAAAATTTAGATCTTTGGAAATAATGATGGCTGAAAATACCTGCCTAATATTTGCTTTCAGTGCCTGAAAAAATAAGGGTGCTAACAAAATCAGGAACGTGCGACTTGACCAGTTAGTTATGTGGGTGAAGAACCAGCTCCCAAGAGTGACAAGTCCTTCATACCAAAACCAAACTAGGCCATTTACATAAAAACCCAAGATCGAAAATCCGCACTCAGTATCTTTTCCCTTCTTTCTCTCCACTATTTCCTCTTCTATTATAGCTTAGATTATAAGACTACATTATTAAAAGGAAGGAAAAAAGATTGGAACGGCACTAAGCATAAGATTTTAAATGCAAAAAAAGTGCTGGGTCCTTCCTAATTCCGAAGAAGTCATTTTTCAAGAAGAAAATCTTAAAAATATATCTTTCTGAGTAAATTTTGGAACTGAAAGATTTTTAAAAATTATAAAGCAAAAAAGCTCACGGTAAACGTGTGTGTGTGTGTGTGTGTGTGTGTGTGTGTGTGTGTGTGTGTGTGCATTACCTCTGTTGAGACTCTTTGGCCAAAAACTTTCCGTTTAGAAAACTGAGTATTTTAAATGACTTTTTATAATAAGAAGCATGGGATTACCTAATATTTGTAAAGGTACTCATGGGGTTAAGAACTATATAGAGCCGGGCGTGGTGGCGCACGCTTGTAATCCCCGCGCTTGGGAGGCGGAGACAGGAGGATCGCGCAGGTTCAAAGCCAGCCGCGCTGGCGTAAGAGACCCTGTTTCAGAAATATAAAATAGGTCTGGGAGTGTAGCCCGGAGGAAGAAGGGCTTCCAGGAACCCCAGTACCACACACACACAAAAAAAGAACTATATAGAATAATGTTATAAAATATAGTAGTATTACAGATTGTTTTTTAAAAAGTTATTTGGTAATGCTAGCGAAAAGGGCCAACCTTTTTGTGTATATTAGTAAGAGAGCAAATGTTTAAAGAGTCAGACTTGAATTTCAATCCCAGCCCTACTAGTTCCTCTCCTTTTCTAAGGCAAAATAGAGAGACCACTGCTCACCTCATCATAACGGTTCCAAACGAAGTACCCAGGCTAGAGCCAATTACATAGTAAGTGAGTAATGAAAATTAGTTATTTTCTAGTCTCTCTGCTTACATAATTTTCCTACTGGCCACCATGATGTGCCTACAGTATGAATCTCACTCTCCGTCCCTATTTTATGATTACAGATTGAGGATCTGTATGCAAAATGCTTGAGATCATAAGTGGTTCTCATTTCAATGTTTTATGGGTTTTTGAATTATAGACTTCAGTGGTGGAGCGACCCTAACTAGGATTTCTGAAACACTCCAGAATCCAAACGTTTTGAGTTTCCTGATGGCACTGAAAAAGTTTCAGATTTTAGAGAATTTTGGATTTCGGATTTTCAACAGAGATAAACTGTGCAAGTATTCTTCCTGTCGCTGAACATGTTCATAGTTTTCATCTTTATAGAAGACTCCTCTAACTATAACATTTCGGTTCATTCAAATATTCAGGATATCTTCACACATAAGTCATTTTCTTTTATTCTGGATATCTTCTTTGGATAAATTGCTGAGTGGAATTTGGGTTTCAAAGGACATAAACCTCTTATGGCCTTTAATATATGCTATTATTTTGCTTTTGATCAGGTTTATACAAAATCAAATTAATTTCACTTGTTCAACACTAGTTATACTTGTGCATTATTTCCAGTTTGTGTTCTACAAAATGTTCATTATTACTTTCCAGTTATTTCAGAAAGGAGTTTTGATTCCAAATCTATTCTTAAACATAAAATTGAACAGAGTTGGCAGATAGAATGTTTCTGCAATTGTAGCCTTCGAAAGGGGAGAAGAATTATTCTCGGATGAAGTTGAAACTTGAGGAAGAAGCTGGTAGAGCCATTTTAAAAGTCCTGTTAAGATTTTGAAATGCTGTGATTTTGGGTAGCCCTGGGCCGACCAGAGCTGTCTAATCATCCTTGGGAACTGGAGGAACAACTATGGCGTCCCTCTGCCCTGCGTCTATGAAAACTCACATTTATTTAAGCAAAGACACAGATGCTCACATGGTTGCTCAGTGGGTCCCAACCACCCTGAGAGGGCAGCTAATCGTGCTCACAGCTGCCCAGGAAGAAACAGACGCCTTAGCCTGACATTCAGGACCTCCCCTTCTCACCTCTATTGCCTGGTTTCCCGTTCCTACAGCACCTCTGTCAGTGCTTCAAGTGACTTTCCCGCCTGTTCTCTACATTCTCTTTATACTTGAACATAAGGTCAAATATAATCAATAAAATCTTGACTCATTTTCCCCAAGTCTCTAAGTTGGAGATAACATTGCTGCTGAACTCTTAACTGAACTACTTTGCATCTCTCTCTTGGAACTCTATTTTCTACTTTTCTGTGTGTGTGTGTGTGTGTGTGTGTGTGTGTGTGTGTGTGTGTAATTTTATATATATGGCTTAATTTGATATATATGATTTAATTTGATATATATATGGTTCTTGAAGGTGAATATATATATATATATATTAATATAGTTATGGGTTTTTTTGTGGTACTGGGAATGGAACCCAGGGGCTTTCTAACTTCAGGCTATACTCCCAGACCTATTTTATATTTTATTTGGAAACAGGGTCTCACTAAGTAGCTGAGGCTGGCTTCGAACCAGTGTGATCCCCCTGTCTCAGCCTCCCAAGCGCAGGGATTACAAGCGTGTGCCACCACGCCGGGGTATATATAGTTCTTGAAGGTAAATGCATCTCCCAAAGCAGTGGCCGTAAATATATCTGTAGTCAGAAAATATTTCTGAAGTAATGAATGAATTAAAAGGATATACCTAGGGTATAAAGATGAGTCTTCCTGTCTGTAAAGAACTTTTTGAGATCTACATATGGAGGTTTGGCACGTTTTTCTTCAAAAACTCCAGTTTTGGGATGTTTATGTCTGAAGATAAAGTGAAGTTTATAATCTTCTCCGCACTTATCTGGTCCAAACATAATGGTATAAGATGTTTTATCATAAAAGTTTTCCTTCAAAGAGAGATGAGTGTTGGGATTAGTCCAAAATTACATAGTATTCAATGATTTTCTCTATTCTACCCTATGGGTAGAGTTTACAAACATATTCAATGCTAAGTGACTAAGAAATTAATGAACACAAGTGACAGTAAAGGATGTAGTAGACTGACAAAATTTTCAAATATATTTTGAGGCAAATATATTTTGAAATATATTTCAAATAGATTTTGAGGGCAAATACTACTTCCTTCCTGAATGTGTAGGAGAGAGCCTGAAATTACCTAAGCAATATCATAAAAAGCTTGAGTTACTTTATTTAAATTGATACAGTAATAATTCGCCAAGAATGAAATGAAATATTAAACTGGAGGAAAACATATTTATGGCCTCAAGACTAAAATGATTACTCATACCAGGAAATGAACCTTCTCAGGACAAAATGGAAAAAAAAAAAGTCAGACATAAAAACAGATGCAGAAACATGCTCCCTGTCTTACCACGAGTGGGTTCTCCGCCTGGCGGGACACGGTGGTTAAGAGCACTGGGTCTGGACTCAGACACTGGGTCTCAGTGCTGCCACCACTACCGCTGACACCCGCCACGTGTGGCTGAGTGTTAGGATGAGTTCAAAATTCCATAGTGTTCAATGGATTTCTCCATCGTTCCCCTCCCCCTCCCCCATCACTTCTGGAGTTTGGAGACAAATCTCCCTTTTCCTTGGGTTGGTTCTCTATACCCACTTTATTTCACTGCTTTGTCTGCTATCACGCTTCTCTCAACCAGTGTACAATTCATATTTTGTAAAGAACTCTGAGATGTTATTACAATGTTATTTTGTAATGTTATTTACAAACCATGTCATTTTTTATTTATACATGTGGTAAAGTTGTATATGATTCTAAAGATGATAAAACTGATGTTTTTAAGTAACACAGCTCTATGTATCTTGAAGGCAAACTGTGAGTAAAAGCTATCTAAATTCTTATCAGAGAGAGAGAACGTTTTTTTCCATTTCAGTTCAAAAGTAACTTTTCAGTTGTATCAATTACTCCTTAAAATACTAACTTTAGAAAGGTTTTCTTACATATTAAAATATCATACCAGAATCAAATCATCAGTGTCTGCTAGGAGTTTAATGTATGCACCTCCACAATCAATACCATCTTGAAAATTTACTTCGTATCTGAATGAGGGGGGAAAGAACCAAACTGCTGATAAGTAAAAATGGCTGACTGTTCTTTAAAATCTAATGCATCGCTCTCAATTCATTTAAACAAATCTTTACACCACTAGAAAGCTCAAATCGAGCATGTAACTGATAGGAAACCGAAGGGCTCTTCTATGGCTGTAATACTATGCCGGGGGAGGAGAGGAAGGTCTGCGACCACGTGTGACATGGAAGGCACCTATCTGCGTGTACACACACACACACACACACACACACACACACACACACATACACACACACATCCTTTTACAGATAACTGTGCTGCCTTTGAATCTTACCAACAAAAATATTTATGGTTCCATTCTGAATATAGTAACACGTTAATATCAAGTAATTTTAGGAAAACAGTTAAATAAAAAATGGTGATTTTACTGTGCAGTATGTCCTATGGCGGCAGGATTATATATATTACAGAATATATTATATATAATTTTATCATTAACCTGCTTTTCACGGGAAATCTCAGCATGTGTTGTGTGCGTACGCCCATTTGTATATTTAACTACATTAAACTAAAAAAGGAAATTGGCTTTTTTTGTGTGTGGGTCTGGGGATGGAATCCAGGGGCATTTGGCCTCCGAGCTACGACCCCTGCCCTGCTTTTTATTCTTTATTTTGAAGCAGGGTCTCACTGAGTTGTGGAGGGCCTCACTAAGTAGCTGAGGCTGTGTGCGAACTGCGATCCTCTGGTCTCAGCGAAATTTGCTTTTTTTATACCCAGCATCAACATCCAAACTCTCCATTCAGATGCCCAGTTATAACAAGCTAATACAAACGCTGAAAAAGTATTCAAAAGCATATAAAACTTACTGAACTATCAAAGGCTTATCCGCAAAAACGAAGGGCTTTGCCAACACGGCGGATATGGCGTGGTGCTTTGCCCTGGATTTCAGCACGAGTCCTCTGTCCCCAGGCACCCAGTTATCCTTCAGCGCTTCTATCTCCCATCTTCCTAAACAGTGAGGCAAAGCAAATTAAACTAAAACAGAAACCCCTGGCTTCCTAATTACTCACCGGAAGTTGTAAACAACAACTTTATCCACGAAGGTGGATTTGACAATAATAAAACGAAATCACAGATCAGGAAATAATATCCATAACTTTATATATGCCTGTTTTTGTTTCTTCATGGTTTTCTTCCCTCTCCCCAGAGAATGGTTTCATTTTCTTAAGTAAAATGTGAAAACTAAACTAATAAGTAACAAACACTAGAGGCACTTCTAAAGCAGGATTATTTTGATTTTCTTCAATGGACTTTTTAAAGAATTATGAAATGTGGTTTGTTTCATAGTCTCTCTCAATACTAATGTGTGGGGGGAATGGAACCCAGGGCATTCTACCTCCAAGCTACAATACCAGCCCGTTCTTTTTATTCTTTGTTTTGAAACAAGGTCTCACTAAGTTGTGGTGGGCCTCGCTAAGTAGCTGAGGCTGGCCAGAAACCCATTATCCTCTTGTCTCAGCCTCCAAAGTACTAGGATTATAAGTGTGAGCCACTACACCCAGATAATACTAATTTTTAAAAATGAGATATTTAGAACTGCATGAAGAGCATCCTTAACACACAACAAGCAGTCTGCCTGCATCCCTTTATGTTTTTTTAAATGGATGGCACCCATCAGTTACGTTTCTGACTGCAGTTATTGGGTATTTAACTCACACAAACACTTCCCAGGCTGTGTCAAGAAGCCTTCAGAACCTTGAGCCAGGGAAGCAGTAAAGGGCTAGCTATCGCAGCAGCCAGCCGCATGGGGCAGAGCTGAGTTAGGGCACCAGGGCAGAATGGTCCATGTTTGAGATCAGAGGCTTCTGAGATCAGATCATGGGGTGTAAGGCCAGAAGCAGTGTATGGGTTTTACTCTTTTATTCTTCTTAGAATAGAAACCAACTTTATTAATTTGTATAAAATCTAGTTTTGAAAATCAGACATATTATCTAATCCAAGTATAACCTCAATTCAGCAAAAACTGGTTATTTTCCAATATTGTGTCAACTCGAAATATTTATTAATGGGCACTTTTGAATCACTAATACTCTTATATTACTTTTAATAAAGAGAAAAAATGCAAGAGCCAGAAGTGTTACAAATCAAAGATTAAAATGATTTTTGGTGTATCTCTGTGTATACTTTATTGGGCTTTGAAAGATGCTTTATAAAAAGTTCTCAGATCCTCACATTCGGTATTACTGTGTTTGTAAAAGATAAATTTATTTGGTTTTATTCTCTCATATTGACAATGAATTATATTATCATTACTAACTGTTCCACTGCAAAAAAAAAAAAAGTCTTGGGGGAGTATAAGGGATTGAATCCAAGAGGATTCTATTTCTAAGCTACATGTCCAGCCTTTTTTATTTTTTGTTTTGAAACAGGGTCTTGCTAGGTTGCTAAGGCTAATCTTGAATCTGCAATTCTTCTATCTCAGCCTCCCAATGTTGGCATTACAGGCATGCAGCACCATGCCTGCCTAAAAGTCTTATATTAAGAAGTAACAACTTGATCTGGACATGGTGGCACATGCTTGTAATCCCAGCATTCGGGAGGCTGAGACAGGAGGGTCACAGTTTGAGGACAGCCTCAGCTACTTAGGCCCTTTGCAACTCAGTGAGACCCTATTTCAAAATTAAAGAAAAAAAAATAGGGCTGGTGGTGTTGCTCGAATGTAGAATGCCAGTGAGTTCCATCCCCAGTACAGGAAAAAAAAAAAGATATTTATAGTAAACAATTTTTAAAACTATGTTGCTTTTCCTGCAATTATGCATATACATTTACCCGCTATGAAAAACTTATTAATTAGCACTTTAATTTTAGAAAACCAGGTCATTTTCTTTCAAAGACAAGTAGTTTTACCTAACTTTAAACAGTAACTTTCTATTAACCAAATCATGTACCTAATTTCTGGACAATATTAGCTAATAAAAATTCTCTTGTGAATAAAATTTCACAAAGAATTTACAGGTTTTTATCTAAAAAATCCTGAAGTTGGTTATTTGAAGAATTTTGAATTTATTAGAACATTACACTTTTAATAACTTAATCTGAACTATTTAAATAATGCTTACCCAAATGCACTGTTTGTAACCCTGCATTTGATGTTCCGTACAGACTTGCTTACCAAAAAACTTGGAATGAACCAGACTCAGGTGCTGCTGGATAGGTGCTAGGACCGACCACCGTGAATCCAAAGTCTTTCAAAGAAATCTAGCATTGGTATCAACTACAACTCACTACCACGTCCAATCCCTGCCATATGGGCACTCCACATACCACTTTCAAAACCTAGAATTTGAATAGATGCCATACTTTTCAAAGTTGCTTTGAATAAATTGAACAAAACCAGAAACCACAGCTAGGTCTAATATATGCTAGAGATGGTTTCTGTGGTCGTCCTTGATTTTTTGACAGTAAAGTAATAAATATTGCAAAATCACAGAAAGAATATACAGAAAATGATGCTGTCGCCCAAATTTCCAGTAGCCTACTCCACAGAGCCCAACAGGGCTGCCTCCCAGGTGACTGTGTGGTACTTACAACTGGGAGAATCTCTGCATGTATTTATTGAAGTGATTTGAAGAGCATTATCCACTCCAATATTTAATATTTAATAATTAACAGATTAAACTTGGTTACTGAGAAAATATTTGTTTTTACTTGCTTCTTTTTAAATTTAAGTTGCAGAGAAAAAAACTTAAGCACCAAAAGACATTTTTGTGTAATAATAGACACTTAAAACTCACCCTTAAAATGGACCATATCTTAATTTTAAGAAAGCTTCAACAATAGATTTTTACAAAATACAAATATAAAGGAAATATTCACCCAATGTTCTTGGGAAAAAATTGTCAAGTATGTAAAGAAAAGTGTTAAGACCAAGCATAACTATTTAATATTGTGTACTGTGTTTCTGAGGATGTATTTTAGGAAGCGTTATATACCTCCTCAGAGTCACGGCTTCGCAGGGCAAATACTTTTTTTCTGTAAATGAATTTAGACTGAATGCAGTGATACTTATTCTGTGTCATTTTGTGGTGTTCTTCTTGGAGCACATAAGCATAAACCAGCAGGAGGGATGTGCTAGGAGGGAGAACACCTTGTGTAAAGATATGCCTAGTCTATACTAAAACAGAGGCCATGAGGAGTAGACAGCTGCCCACCAACACCCACCCTTTCGCTGCTCCTGTTGGGGTCTAGGTGTGAGGTCATGAGCTTAAGGGAACGAGGTCCTCTGAAACAAGAAATCCCACTCCAGTCACCTTGAGAAGAGGCGGATCTTCCCTCAGGATGTTACATAGAAGAGGCTGGTTTTAAACTAGAAGAAATTGTTTTGCCTGTCTGGAGGATGGTCTGGGTCAGGGAGAAAAGACCTCCTAAGGGACAGCTCTCTAGATGGCTAGGCCTGAAGTTATCTACCAGGGACTGTGATAATGACGTAGGCCTGCAGGTGTGGGATCCAGGAGCAGGCTTCTGTCCTGTAGTTCTCATTAATGAGCTTCTGAGCGGCACTGCCTAGGAGAATCTTGCCATAATTATAATTTGATCTATGTGTGTCTAAGCCCAAGGCAAAGTCATGGAGAACAGCAGGAGCCTGCGTAATGCTGCTTTAGGAAAGACCAACTGCAATAGAGAGAAAACTCAACTGCTTAGAGTCAGAAAAAGTGGACAGTGGCTTAAAAGGGGACTTCCAAAAATCCTGAGGAGACCAATATAACGTAATGACAATATAACCTGAAAATCTAGTGGACCTTGGGTCATACTGGTTATATCTAAGACTCAAATTAAGTTTTTTACCATCATAGATAGAAATCTCTTCATCCATACCATCTTTCTTTGCTTTTGATAAGACCCACCTGCAAATAAAATTGAAAACATATTTATCACTAAAATAAAACTAGCAATTTTTTACTAGTTTATACTAGAAATATAAAAGATTATCCAACACCGTCACTCTTCATTCAAAAATAAATGAATACTTAAGAGGTTATGCCTGTATGTAATCCTGCAAGGCTAAGCCATATTTGGATGCTATGATTTACCAGCTTGATGATCACAGCTAATGCACAAGAAGCCTCAGTCTGCTCGCCTGTAGAGTGGGGATAAATACCGTACTGACCTACCTACTCAGGATGGGGTCTGGCACAGGACAATCAATACATTTTAATGTATATTGGTTTTATCATCATTTAGGCTGGAAGAGTAACTCAAATTTGCCATCTGAACTTAGATTATTAATATCTGCTCTAAAGAATGAAGACATTTTTACATTTTTTCTTTACATTAAATTTTATTTTTAACTTCCTTTCTGTAACTATTTAAATTAAACATTTCTATCAATAGCAAAATGTTTAAAATATTCGTTTATGCTATTAAGTAAAGTTCTTTAAATTTTTATAGAGCTGTATTTACAGATAATTCTCGGAGGCTCATTACCAATAACTTCAGAAAAGCTAATCACATCAAGGAAAATATTCCCTTGCATGAATACTCACCCAACCAACTTTCCACTATCAAATGTCTCTGTAAAATACACTTCCCCTGTAGGTTCAGGTGTCTTATATTTGATCTAGAAAAAAAAGTTTTAAAAGTCTAAAGTTACTTATCTTTGCTATTTATTTATTTATTTATTTATTTATTTATTTATTTACTTTTGGCAATAGAGATCGAACCCAGGGACATTCTACTTCTGAGCCACGATCTCATCCTTTTTTTTTTTTTTATTTTGAAATACAGTCTCACTAAGTTGCTGAAATTGACCTTGAACCTGTAATTCTTCTGCCTCAGCCTCCCAAGTACTGGGATTGCAAACATATACCACTACGCCCAGCTTCAAAAGCACCATTATTAACATCTTTTTCTCTTTAAAAAGAAAAAAAAAAGTGATTTACTTCTATTTACTTTTTTTTTTTCAATACTGGGAGTGGTACCTGGGGGTGTGGGGGGGTATTCTACCTCCGAGCTACAACCCAGTTCTATTTTTTTATTCTTTATTTTGAAATAGGGTCTCACTGAGTTGCAAAGTGCTTCACTGAGTAGCTGAGGCTGTCTGCGAAACTGGATCCTCCTGTCTCAGGCTCCAGAATGCTGGGATTACAAGTGTGCGCCACCACGCCTGGCTGAGCTATTTACCTCTTAAACAACTACAAATCACACTACCTTTTATTTTAGGGAAAGACCTGGTAGCGTCAAAAACAAAACTAAAAAGCATACTCTTGGCTAAAGAACTTCATCCTTTTCAACCAGTCATTTACTACTAGATAGTAAAAATCTATTTAACAAAACTGTACTAGGTACGGTTTTGTGTAAATACTCTAAAAAATACAGCAACAACACAGGAAAAAAAAAACCAGTGGTTTTCTGTTTGGCTAATGAAGACTACGAGGACTGAACTGAGTCCTAACCTTACAGTCACTTGTATGTATCTTGTAAGGAGCAATGCATGCGTCAGTTTCAGTGTCTTACCTCTGAGGAGTGTTCACCCTCATTGACGCTGATCTCTTCTGAACTTTTATCGAAGTCTTCCATGTCAACGGCATCATCCATAAATTCTGCGTTAGCTGAGATGAATAGAAGACCCAGACATAGTCCAATGCCTTGGAAGCGCATACTGACTCTTGGTGAAATTAAAAGTAATGAATGAAAATAAGGCAAAGTTGTGAAAAGATATAAGTATTGTAGAAAGGAAGAATTTTCTTTATTACTTTAATAATACCATAAGTTATTAGTGTCTTAAAACCTTCTTGATTCTAGGATGGTGTTTAAAACTAATAAATTAAATTATACCTAAACAAGCAAAAAACAAAGTTCAAATCCTTTAGCAAACAGTTCCTACAGATACAGACCTCTCAAAAAACACAGCCATTGGCACAGATAGCAATTGTTATCAAACAAAAAGAATGTGTAGACCCCTTTAAAAGAAAGCAAAAATGTATGATTCTTAATGTTTATTTTTAATGCTGCTTATGTGTATATGTATACTTAGAAACCAAGTCAAAATACATTTACAGTTAAGCATTAGAAAACAAACAAAACAAAAACAAGATGAAACTAAAGGAATATTTATCAAAAATTTAATAATTTGTGGCAGTTGTTTTTTCTTTTGTGTGCGCCTGTGTTTTGCGGTACTGAGGATGGAACCCAGAGGCATTTGACCTCCAAGCTACACTCCCTGCCCTATTTTTTATTCTTTATTTTGAAACAGGGTCTCACTGAGTTGCAGAGGGCCTCACTAAGTAGCTGAGGCTGTCCACGAATCACGATCCTCCTGTCTCATGCTCCCGAATGCTGGGATTACAAGCGCGTGCCACCACGCCCGGCTGGCAGTGTTTTTTTTGAAAACCAAATCACACCTGAAAGATGAATCAACCATGGGGCACGCTGCCATCACGTCATCACGTCGACTGCTAAGGAAAACGCTCTTTTGCATTTGCCATTGCTGTAAGTCTACAACTACCGAATTAACAGTCACCTATCCAAGTACCGCAATACTATTTCTTATGCTACTAGTTAAGTAAAAGTTAAATGCAATGTGGTTACCTCTTAAGGTAGAAGTAAACACGTTACAGCATTTCATCTTCCTCTACTCCACTAACATACAGAAATTCAAGTGGTGCCCACAGACTTTCAAACTAGTGCACGTCAATACTGAGACAGCGTGGCAATCTTTGGATGTGAGGTGGTGGTCATTCTTCAAGATAATCCCGAATATAATTATATTACTGCTCTTTCAAAGTCACCACCAACATGAAAATGTTTGCACTTTTTTTTATGGGTCTGGAGATGGAACCCAGGGGCATTCTGCCTTTGAGCGACACCCCCAGCCCTATTTTTTATCCTTTATTTTGAAAGAGGGTCTCACTGAGTTGCAGAGGGCCTCACTAAGCAGCAGAGGCTGTCTGTGAACTGTGATCCTCCGGTCACAGCCTCCCAAATGCTGGGATGAGAAGCGTGCGCCACCACGCCCGGCTATTTTTGCACTTTTATTGGTGCATTTTAATTACGCCTGGTGGTGAGGTTCACAGTGATATAGACACACATGCACGAAGGGCGTGGTGTGCTTCCCCCGGGCCTCTCCTGAGGCTACTTAATGCTTCCCATGCATATTAGCGAGGTTGGTAGCCATAGCTGCAGTATGGGCAGAGCATCATTTCAGTGGCTTTCTTCATCAGTCCTCACTTTCCCCTCCCCAACTCCCTCCCGCCAGCCCCTTCCACTATTCTACGGGTCTCTTTCCTTCTTATCTCAGGTCTCTTTTATTTCCTATTTTCTCTCTGGCTTCCACATATGAGAGAAAACACGATCCTTGACTTTCTGAGTCCGACCCGTCTCACTTAGCATGATACCCTCTAGTGCCTTCTATTTTCCTGCAAATGACACTCTTCTTTGTGGCTGAGTAGAACTCCATTGTATACACCACAATTTGTTATCCATCCATCTGCTGACAGACACCACGGTTTGGTCTAGAGTTTGGCTCTTATGAATTATGGTGCTATAAACAAGGACGTGGATATGCATGGATCACTGCAGTATTCTGACTAATCCTTCCGGAAGATACTGACAAGTGGTACAGCTGGGTCATATGGTAGTTCCGTTGCTATTCTTTTGTGAAACCTCCATGATCTTCTCAGTATTTGTGCTAATTTGCAGTCCTACTAATAGCATAGGAGTTCTTATTTTCCCATATCCTCACCAGCATTTATTATTGTTTGTATTTTTTCTTTACTGGAAATTGAACCCAGGAGCATTGTACCTCCAAGTTACACTCCCAGTCCATTTTTATTTTTAATTTTGAAACATGATTATGAAGGTTGATAAGTCCCAAGATCGGAGTTAAACTGAAGACCCAGGAGAGCTAATGGTGTGGGTACAGGCTGTGCCTGAAATTCTGAGACTGAAGACAGCTTTTGGTAAGTTTTAGCCTGAAAGCCAGAAGGCTCAAGACCCCAGAAGAATCACGGTTTCAATTTGAGACCAAAGACAGGAAAAGACAGGTATCCTGCCCAGCTGTCAGATAGGAAGAATGGCCCTTCCAGGAGAGAGGGCCAGCCTTGTCTTTCTCCTCAGGCCTTCTACAACTGGAAGAGAGCCACTCACCTTACGAGGGCAAGCCGCCAACTCCAACATTAATCCCATCCAGAAACTTCCTCCCAAGACACACCAGAATGGTACTAGACCAAATAGCTGGGTATTGGGTGGCCCACTCAAGCTGATAAATGTGGTTAACTACTACAGCCGCCCACTCTTCAGGGACACCAGGAATTGTGTTAAGTCTCTGAGATTTAAACATTTTTCCATTTGAGCTTTCTTTACCTTAACTAATACACATTGTTTACACTTGGTACTTTTTCTAAGTCAATAGGTCCTAGAAACAAAATACCTCAAGAAATACCATAGAAAGTGCAAAACAAACCATAACAGCAGAAATAGCACCAATGGGGTTAGGGTTAGAGAAATATATAAAAAAGAAAAGAAAATAGTGGCTGAAAGCACAGCTCTCTGGAGGTTTAGGCAATGAAGTCTAAAACAATCAAGGGTCTAGAGCTGATAACATAAAACTGAGAAATTACTGGAAATCAGATAGTGATAGCAGAGCTGTGGTCATAGATGTAGGAATATAATTCCATTGTGCTAATTATAGAAAGAATAAACCATGTATTCATTGGGTTTTTAATCAATGCTATGCACTAAAATTAAGCACTAAGTGCACCATTTGCAAAATAATACCTTTCCCAAAGCATTATGATGGTATATTTGCTTATTTCCTTAGGACTTATGCTACCTCTACATAGTCCCAAAGAATATCATGAGACAATGGGCAAAACAGACACAAATAAAAGACCAACAGTACTGGAACACTCTCTTTCCTGTATTCACAGCACAGGCTGGTACAGGATAAATAGGAACAGGTAATTGTTTACAGAACAAATGCCAGGAGGGAAAAGGTTAAAAGGAGGAGAACCTGCTATCAATCAATCAATCAATCAATCAAGGAAGACGAGCCTGAGCCTGGCATTACTGGGGCACCGCAGCAGGAAGGTTAGCACAAGGGTGCTAGGCAAATAGAGGGAAAATCAGAAATAAAAGGCATCTATAAAAGTCCACAAGATCCTTGGGGACAAAGCCCTTTTCTATAGTTTAACTCTCTAGGAAAATGTATGGAAGAAATCCTTACACACATTTGTCTTTATGGTTTTAGTCGAGAGAAATAGTTATGTCAATGCTTCTAACATTGATCCTCTAACATTTCAGGTATATCCTTAAAATTTAGAGTGAACTTATTCGGCAGAGAAAGAGAATAATGGTTCAGAAGGCTTGCAGTTTTATAATCTAATTTAATATAGGAGAATATTCAATTTTTTTTTTTTTTTGTGGAACCCAGGGGCATTCTACCTCTGAGCGACACCCCCAGCCATGTTGTGGGTTTGTTTTTTTTTTTTTTTTTTTTGGTGGTACTGGGGTTCCTGGAAGCCGTTCTACCTCCGGGATACACTCCCAGATCTATTTTATACTTTTTTAATTTTTGGAAACAGGGTCTTTTAAGCCAATGGGGCTGGCTTCTAACCTGCGTGATCCTCCTGTCCCTGCCTCCCAAGTGCAGGGATTACAAGATTGCGCCACCATGCCCAGCTCCCAGCCCTGTTTTTGATTATTTTGAAACAGAGTCTCACTAATTTGCAGAGGGCGTACTAAATAGCTCAAGGCTGGCATGAACTGCGATCCTCCTGTATCAGCCTCCCAAATACTGGGATTATGAGCATGCACCACCATGCCCGGCTAGAATATTCAAATTTTTGAACTACAATTTATATCTATGAAGAAACATCTCAGAATGTGAGTTTTCCAGAGTCTTGCTACAGACATTTTGCATTTTCACAATCCTAACCATAATTTACTTTGATGGGAAGACAATAAACAGAAAAATTTGGTTAAAAGTTTCTGTTACTACATCATGCGAGTAACACTGGATACACTGGATACATATTTACCCAAAACTAAAGGTATTCTTGGAATTATCTAGCTATGTGCCATGCAAAAAATTCACTTGGAAGGATCAAAAATGAAAAGAGGAGATAATGGTTGCATTTTAGACAGACCTCTTCCAAGTAAGCTATAACACTTGATTTGAAATGTAGATGGCTTCGCAGAAGCAACTAGCACAATTAAGAATAAACCACATACCAGACTGACTTTTTTCTTTAAAAAATTTTTTTTTGCGTTACTGGGGATGGAACCCAGGGGCATTCTACCCCCGATCCACACCCCCAGCCCTAATTTTTATTCTTTATCTTGAAACAGGGTCTCACTGAGTTGCAAAGGCCTCACCAAGTAACAGAAGCTGGCCGCAAACCATGATCCTCCTGTCTCAGCCTCCCAAATGCTGGGGTTACAAGTGTCCACCACCATGCCCGGCTTATTTCTTGATGGTTAATATTTCATCCAAGAAATTCGGGGGAGGTTAGCCAGTGGAGAATAAGACCCATCATCCACTCACTCATCCAACAAATACCGATGCTTGCTGATTGTGTTAGCCCTATGTCAGACACTGCAATTGCAGTGCCTAGCAGAACATGCTTGGTCCCTGATCTTTAGGAGTGCAGAGTCCAGGATGGAAGGCAGAAGATGAACAAGGCAGGCATAGTCTGTACTCACAGTAAGCAACAGGAAAGTCAGAAGCTGTGATAGCTGGTAACTGGGGAACTGAATTTATATGGTGGAAAGAGGTCAAGATGAAACCGTTTCGAGACAGTGATATATAAAGTTAGATGCAAAGACAGAAAGATTGATTTCCAAAGGAAGCAGTGTGGATAAAGGAGCTGTCCTATTACTGTGTGTCAGGCATTTGAATTCAAATCTTTATATTAATACTGCATTTTATACATCAGGGAAGCAAGGCTCAAGGAGGTAGGTAGTTTAGTCAAAGCTATGAAGGACCACCAAATAGAAGAGGCAAGACTCAAGAGTTAGGTCCAACTTCAAGCCCTACGTTTCTTTCGCTAAACCAGTTAGTGAAATTAGACGATTAAATTATTTAATCCTAAGTGGCATTAGAATTTTAAACTAGGGCTACCCGGAATGGCATAAAAATGTGAAAACAGGCAAAACATAACAGCAAACTCCAGTTCTGCTGGCTCTTATGCATAAAAAGGTTTACAGGAAGCCCGGCGTGGTAGTGCACTCTTACAATCCCAGTACTTGGGGGTCTGAGACAGGAGGATCACAGGTTCACAGCCAGCCTCAGCTACTTAGTGAGGCCCTCTGCAACTTTGTGAGACCCTGCTTGAAAATGAAAAATAGAAAATAGGGCTGGGGTGTAGTCCGGAGGTAGAATGCCCTAGGTCCCATCCCCAGTCTGTCTGTCTGTCTGTCTGTCTGTCTGTCTGTCTGTCTGTCTCTCTCTCTCTCTCTCTCTCTCTCTCACACACACACACACACACACACACACACACACACACACACACTTTACAGGAAGGAGAGGGAGTGGGGGTGGGCACTGGGGGGAGGGCTTCACATAGGAGGGCTACGTGCATATATGCCTCTATTATCCCAAACTTCATCAAGATGTATGATTGCAACACACCCATAAAAAGTGAGACATGACAATTGTTAATAAAGTTTCCATCTAAATCAACACTCTCTGAATTTGAAACTTCTCTCCCTGGCCCTGTTGCTTGGGCAGATGCTATAAATAAATTCAGCCAAAGTGTCCGATTGATGGTAAACAAGCTTTAGGAGATAATGAGTCTAGTCATTAGGGCTAGTAATTGGATCCAAGCGCCCTCCCCAGTGGCGCTCGCGGGGCTCCACGCCGCGCATCCAGGGAGAGGAGAGGCCGGGGCTCGGGGTTCGCGGGCCAGGGCAGCTGGGAGGGTGGGTCCTTCCCTTTTGCACCGAAGCTGCACTTCAGCTGAGCTGAGGTGGATTCTGCCAGGCGCAGCGGGTGGATGAGGCAGCCCGGGGCGCGCCCGGGCCCCTCCACACCCTTGGAGATGCGCTGGGGCTCGAGCGCGGAGCCGCATCCCGGGGCAACCGCTGGGATAACGGACTCGGCTCCCGCGCCCCCGGGCCTCACCTGGCAGCAGGGTCCCCAGGACCCAACGGACTCCAGGTGGCACCCCGCCCTCGGCCTGGGCCGGCCTTGGTACCCACAGCCCAGCCAGGAGCCTCGCCCGCAGCATCCCTCCACCCCATCACCTGGCCCGACCTGAACAGCCTTTTGAGTCGCAGAAGAAAAAGGGGTGCGGCCCGGGGTCCCCACCCTGGGGGAAGCTGCAGGACTCTGATTCCTCACCCCCAAAGGACGGCGGGAAGGTGGCCCGCTGCTCACACACCTGTCTGGCGGGTCCGTTTTCGGCAGTGGCAGGTCAGGTGTCCGACTCGCTGCCACTTGGTCCCCGCCGCTCCCCAGACCAAGCGCGCCCAAGGCCGCCCACAGCGACTGCTAACCGCGCATGCGCGTGCTCTCCCGCCCAGGGGAGGGGGCGGCCCGGGCGCGAGCGGGGGCTCAACGGCCTCCTCTGCTGCAGAGCCTCCCGGCCGCGCCTCGCGGGGCCCCTCTGCATGCACCATCCTGGAGCCCTGGAGTTCATGCACATCGCTTTTTTATTATTATTATTTTTTTTATTTCGGAACCGAGTCCACTTATGGGTGCAGCAAGATCAGATTAGTACTCTTTGTAAGTTTCTTCTGGAGTTCTGTATTTGGAGAGGGGAGCGCTCGCTCACAGCAGGGAGCTCTACTGTTTCACCGTGAATACGATCAACAGAGATATATAAAATGCTAAACCGGGCGAGGTGGCGCACCCTTGGAATCCCCGCGCTTGGGAGGCGGAGACAGGAGGATCCTGCAGGCAGGGGGATCTTAGAAGTATCGCAGGTTCCAGGCTAGGCTCAGCTGCTGAGTGAGGCCCTCCGCAACCCAGTGAGACCCTTTTTTCAAAATAAAGAATAAAATACGGGACTAGGGTTGTAGCTCAGAGGTAGATTGCTCTTGGGTTCAATCCCCAGTGCATATATATATATATATATATATATATATATATATATATGCATGCCAAATGCTAACATATACATTACACATGCAGCGATATATTCTTTTCAACAGTCATATTAAGGATTTACCTGAGATATATGATATCCACGTGCATCTCTTGAGTGGTGGTAATTTTGAATATTTTTAAAGTGTTGACTGCTTTCCCTTTTGTATAGCTCTAATTCTCCCAGTGCAACACGAGTGTGCATCTCAGTGAGATTCAGGATGGCAGATACAGGCACACATCACGTGGGGTAGTCCCGGCATACCCACCCGCTTCCCTCCTTCCTCTCCACACTGTTAGTGAGGTCGGTAGTGAAATCCTGCATGGACCTAAACTTATTTGAACTGTTCCCTCCTTCCTCAATCCCACTTGCAACGAATAATCCCTGTAAAGAAATGTCGAGGCTACGAAAATATCCTGTTCTTCATCAAATTTTATCTTTGTTCCTTCTACAATGGATTTAGGATCTATCCGTTATTTTTGCCTGAACCAATTTCACTATGATTGCAATATACTGACTTTATAATTCCAGCTTCCTTCTATATGTATTAGGCAGCATTCTATTAAAAAGCTTTTACTTATCCATTCACCCACCTACCCCATAATAGGCCCATACGCATAGCTTCTTTATTCCGTTCAATGAGTTATCATCTATTACTGTCCGTAGTAATTATGGTGCCCACAGGGTCCCAAAATTGATCTATGGGGGTCTTTTCAAGCTAGCTCTGGCATCCTTTTCTAAGATCCCATCTTTTTTAAACAAAAATTTGAAGCATATTTGGCATGAAATTTGATAGCTTTTGACACATATATACACTGAATACACCAACCACCTGCAGAAGTTTCCATTCCCCCCATCTCCAGGCAACCATTTTTATTAGATTGCATTTTGTCTAATTTAATATAAATGGAACCATACTGCATGGGCCGCTTTTTATCTGGCTTCTTTCAGTTAGCATAATTAGAGATCCATCCACGTTTGCATGTATTGATAGTTTGCTTTTTATCGTGAGTCTCCTTCCACTGTATACATATAAAACTGTTAAGTATATCCCCCTCTTAGTGGGCATTTGGATTGTTTTCAGGTTTTGTCTATTACAAATAAACGTGCTCTAAGTATCCATGCACAAGACGTTGCATGGATCTATGCTCTTTCTCAAGTCAGCGGGAGTGGACTAGGTAAGGTGTATGGCGCTGGAGGGAGGGTTACTTTAACTGTTTAAGAAAACGCTGTGCTGTTTCGAAGAGTGACTGTGCTAGTTTATTTCCCACCAACAAGGTGTGAGCATTCGAGTTGCTCCACGTTCTCACTGATGTTTAGAATGTTGCCTTTGATCTCATCCTTTCCAGTGGCAGTTCATTAATATCTCATCATGGTTTAATATGCTACGCTATTTCTTTTAAATTGTCAAATCTCCTCTGTAGAAGTTGGATAATTTTGTATTCCCACAAGTAATGTGTGAGAGTGTTTATTCCTACATGCTAAGGAAATATCCATTCCATTGCAATTTTAATGTTTTTTGTAGGAAATAAATGCATTTTTCCATTTTTCAACCTTTCTGAAAGTAATCATATGATTTTTATCTTTATAATATTAGTATTATGCACTATGATAACAGGTTTCCTAACAGAATCTTAGAAGGTACTTACACTCCTGGTATAAATATCAAGTCATGATGCACTGTTTTCTTAATGTGACTTGGGAACCTATTTCTATTTTGCATTTAGGATTTTTGTACCATCACCATAGAAGATATTGCACTGTAATTTTATATGCTATCATTACTGGGATTAGATTCTAATGTTATATCATTAAAAGAACTTGGCAACTTTCACAATGTGCTATACTTTGTTACAATTTTAAAATATTGGTGCTATTAGGTTTCTAAGAGTTCATTGGATCCTCCTGTGTAAACATCTGGAACTGGCTCCTCTTTGTGCTTTTATGTTATTTCATGACAACAACCTCTATTTCTTCTGTGAAAACTGGTTTGAGCTTTCTGTATCTTTCGGCATCAATTTTGGCAAACCGCACTTCCTAAGAAATGTTACCTTTTATCGCTTATAGGAAAAAAAGCAAACATCAGCAAACCTAAAATCTATCAGCTTATACAAACTCCCATAAATCATTGCCTTAGAGTGGCTACCCAAATCAATACAGTATCTAAAAATAGATGCCAAAGTTATTAAAGATGGAAAGAAGTGTTTCCATGGGCAACACCAGCCCAGATTTACCTTGCTCATCAATAACAGAGCCCACCAATCATGGACCAGAAGCTCTTAAACTGTGAGTCGAACCTTTTTCTCTTTATAGGCTGATTATCTCAGATATTTGCTATAGTTAAAAAAGCTAATACATAGTCAATAATTAAAACTGCTGATGTTGGTGGCTTTGTTATTCTAATACTTGAGAGAAATTTGGGGAGCTGAAAGAATGTCACTTATGTCTTCAGTGTGCAGAGTTTATAATCACTTCAAAAGCTGTGTTAATTTTAAGAAGTTTCAAGGGAATCTGTATTCTACAAACTTAGCTGCTATACAGAGTCAGGGCTTAAAGACGTCTTGTCTTCATGTATATGTTTGAAGAGATGTGATTTAATAAAGATTTTAATAAAGCCAAATCAGTGTGAAGCAGATCCCCAAACCAACCAAAGAAGCATTTTTTGTTCTGTTAAAACCAGACCGGTGTCTGGATTCTCCAAATGTCCCCTTCCTCATGCATGGGGCGAGCGAGACCCTGTAAACACCCACTGTTTGGGAGCAGCAGCGATGGGGATTGCCACAGAGGACATCTCTCCTGTGTACATTAGAGATATTTTTGAGATATGCTTTGTACTGATCACCCACTCTTATTCACAAATCCTTTCTTTAGAGGTGGTGATAAATGCCTCTAAAGAATTCCCCTGGAACTAGGGAACTAAGGAGCATTCTACCTCCAAGCTGTACATCCAGCCCTATTTATTTTATTTATTTTTATTTTTTGCTTTTGAAACAGAGTCTCTTAGATTCTTGCGTCTTGCTATGTTGTTGAGGCTGCCCTTAAACCTGCAATCCTCCTGCCTGGGGTTACAAGCATACACTACCACGCCCAGCTTATTTATTTTGAAACAGGCTCTCACTAAGTTGCAGAGGGCCTCACTAAGTAGCTGAGTCTTCAAGTACTGGGATTACAGGAATGTACCAGCAGGACCAGCCAAAGAGGCTGGTTTTTTTTTTTTTTTTTTTTTTTTCCTGTACTGAGGATGAAACCTAGGGACATTTTACCTCCGAGCTACACCCCCAGTCTGTGTGTGTGTGTGTGTGTGTGTGTGTGTGTGTGTGTGTGTGTTTTACTAGGGATGAAAACCAGGGGCATTCTTCCTCCAAGTTATACCCCAGCCCTACATTTTATTCTTTATTTTGAAACAGGTTCTCACTGAGTTGCAGAGGGCCTCACTAAGTAGCTGAGGCTGGCCGTGAACCACGATCCTCCTGTTTCAGCCTCCGGAATGCTGGGATGACAAGCGTGCGCCGCCACGCCCCGCTAGGGCTGGAGTTTTGTGGCTGTCCTTAACTTCCTTCTCCTTTTTCCCTTTAACCTTCACCACCCTGGTCAGTGTTTAAATGCCTGAGAACCAGAGTGGCATTCCACCGGAATCCCCTCAGCTTTCAGGAGCATTCAGTAGCAGGCTGGGAAGTCTCTTTTAATACCTGCTCCAGTTTATCGTTTCAAACTTTGGGGTATTTTCGCTCTTGTCTTAAAGTGTGGGCTAAGAACTCCAAGTAAGCCCCTTTTCAAGGAATGATGTGTTTTGAGAAAAACTGTAGCTGGTCTTAGTTTTAATTCTTCATATTAATATGAAATACACTCTCGCAGGCTGAATTTTAAAAGTTCAGAATATAGGTCGAATTTAAAATCTTTGTAAACGAGGATGAAATGGACAACACATGTGAACAGTTCATCTTTTATATGTATATATTGTACACAAGTCGGCGTGTGATACAGTTCATACTGAGGTCAATGTGTGAAGAGTTGGTACTCAAGAACAAGATAGCAGGATGAAATTAAGACTCATAATATTTAAAGATAAGAAGTAAGAATTCTCTCTTATAATCCCTAAAATAAAGAGAGCAAAATTCAACAGAATAACAGCAAGACAAAATAGTAGATTTTAAGAGGACCTTGTAAGAAACTGACGGATCAGGCAAACAAAAATTAGTAAAGATTTAGATTTAAATGGCCAAATTAAAGAGCCTAATAGAAAAGAACCCTATACTCAATAAATAGAAATACTTCTTAAAGACATTTTAAAGCATACAACCAACATTTTAATAGCAAACAAACAGAACGTATTTTAAAAGGAGTGCACAGAGACTATATATCATTTTCAAAATCATATGGAACATACGGATTCACAACCATTCTCAATTTTATCATGCAGATGAAGTTCTCTTTGCAAAAATGCAATCAAATTAGGAACCAAGAAAGGAATAAAACCCAGTGCATCTGAAAAAAAAAAACAAACAACCACCACTTCCCCAAATAATCCATCCAACCGCACAATCTTTAAACCTGAATGACTATCGAGGGTATAGATGTATCAAGGTGTTTGATAAGCAGCTCAAAGGGGCAAGTTTACAATCTGAAATGCAATTATTAAAAAACCAGAAGACCCTGGGGCATCACCAAATTTGTGTTTCCTGCTTCTTCCGGGGTCCCAGCAAAATGGATAAGAGCATGTAGGGTCCACATGGAGGCTGTCTGTGCCGACAGCACATTTCTGAGCTTTTAGCTATTTATTGAGATTATGTGATAGCCTTGCTTTGCCATCACATAATACATTAATAAATGTAGTTCTTTAAAAAAAAAAAACTTCTCCTTCTTTGCTATTTTTAAATAGTAAACTGTAATTGTCCGGGTACAAACATCCTAAATAAAGTTCTTTGATGTGTGTGTGTGTGTGTGTGTGTGTGTGTGTGTGTGTGTGTGTGTGTGTCTGGTGCTGGGGTTGGAACCCAGGGCCTTGAACCTGCTCTACCAAGTTCATTCTTGTTGCGAGATCTCGTTTCATGCTCCCAAGTTTACTAGTGTGTGCGCTGGCTTTTCCTCTTCTAGAAAATTTGTATTTTCACCATTAGAATTTCTGAAAGATGCCATTAGAAATCAGGGTTATCTGAGGTTACGGTATCACGGAGTTCCTTCCTATTGTTCTTATTATTTTTAAATTTTCTGAAATAGAAAGAAGCATTTCAAAGCATCTAGAAATAGCATATTATTAATTCATAAAGGTATAATTTTTATGCAATAATTTCTTGACATAATTTCCTTAGTTAGTCCCCTCTTTGATATCATCCTACCACCACTTGTAAGTAGAGATTACTTTGCATTGACAAAAGACACTATGCTTAAGATGTTTATTAAAAATTCTAGTTTCAATATTGTCATGGTAAAAAATTACTGAAAGTGGATTTCCAACTGTAGGATTCCTGGTAAATATGTATATTCAGTTTATTATTATAGCCAAAGAACCATTGTAGATAATGTAGAAATATTTTAAATGCATTTATTTTATTTTTATAATTTAAAATATTGTAGATAAATTAGGATAAGTTACAATGAAGACACATACAATAATCCTTTAAATAATATGATTATTACTAATAATGAAAGTCAGAAATGAAATACAAAATTCAATGGACTGAAGAACTTTTGCTGTCAATATAAACTAATATGAGTATAATGTTACATATGAAAATAGTTTTAAATTTCCCATAAGTGAAAGGGAAAAGAGCCCACAATGAGCCAAAGGAATGAAAACTGATTTTTGCAAAGAACATTTTTTTCTAGCCCCAAATTCAAAGAGAAAATTGTCGCATGTATTTTTACATAAAAGAGAAACATATAACTTTAAAAAACAACTTTGAATAAAATGTAAAGGTGTTGTACAACATTGTTTAACAAAAGCCAACAGGGTATAGTGGTGCACACTTATAATCCCAGTACTCAGGAGGGTGAGACAGGAGACTTGCAGGTTCAAGACCAGCCTCAGCAATTTATCAAGACTCTCAACAAATTAGCAAGAACCTATTTCAAAACAAAAAATAAAAGGGCTGGGAGCGTTTAGCTCAGAGGTAAAATAACCCTGGGTTCAATCCCCAGTACTAAATAATAATGATAATAATGATAAATGAATTAAATTTGTTAAAAGTCAAGGGCAAGCCGGGCGTGGTGGTGCACACTTGTAATCCCAGCATTTGGGAGGCGGGAGACCTGAGGATCACTGTTTGTGGACAGCCTCAGCTACTTAGCAAAGCCCTTCGCAATTCGGTGAGACCCTGTTTCAAAATAAAAAGACTAAAAATTAGGGCTGGGGTGTAGCTCGGAGTAATGCCCCTGGGTTCCATCCCCAGTACCGGGGGAAAAAAATCAAGGGCATATTAAATAATAAATCAGTTAAAGCATTGGATAGGAAGTATTCTTCTATTGCCTTTTCTCCCATAACCCCTACCTAGGCACGACAGACTTAGCAACAACAGAAAAAAAAAAAAAAAAAAGAAAGGGAAGAAACATTTACAAAGTCATCGTCTGACTGAAAATCAAAGTGGATCGGACATTCTGCATTTTATCCAGCAACCTGCCTATACAGTACTTACCTACTTAGCCTTGAGCCCAGTGCATTGTGGTGGGAGGAAAGTGGCTTTTTATAGGATGGAGCATGAGCAACATATAGAAAAACATACTATTTGTGCATCACTATAAAAAGTATTCCCACTGAGTATTTTATTTCAATTTTCAAAAATTACCACTTCACTAATACCAAAACATTTCCGTCATTTCTAAACTAAAATGTTTATGTTTATCATAGCTATAGAGTGTGACATGGTAAAAAAAAACATTTAAAAGAAAGTTCTAGGCAAATTTCAAAGACTTCTTCAATGAAAAGTTCACCAATAAATAAGAAAACATTCCTTTTTTTTTTGCTTTACTAGGTTATTTTTTGAACCACAAGCTAGATAAATAGGCAGCTATTTTCCTATCTAGTAAAACTATAGTATAGAAAGTGATCTCACATTAAAAAGTTTTAAAATATGTATAATAAATAATTTAATTTGTTAAGGAATTAATTTTACATAAAGTTTTTTTTTGTGTGCTGGAGATTGAACTTAGGGGCATTCTACCTCTGAGCTACAACCCTAATTTTATTTTATTTTTTTTAATTTTGAAACAGGCTTTCACTAGGGTACAGAGTGCTTACTAAGTAGCTGAGAACCCAAATCCTCCTGTATCAGCCCCCCCAAGTACTGGGATTACAAATGTGCGCCACCGCACCTGGCTTAAATAAATTTTTAGAAAGACTTAAAGAAATGAATATTAAGGAAATAGGAAGAAAAGTTAAACATATAGAATACAATTACTCAAAATATAGGATAAACAAATATAGTCCTCTATATATTTATAAAAATGTTATACTTACCATTTTATTATTAAAGTCTTTCTTTTAAAATATATAATGTAGTCTCTTATCCACTCCACTCTTAAGAAGGTTGAGAAAGTCTTATTCATATTACGCTAGTCTTTCCAAAGAATGAGTCTGGAGTTTTAAAATCCTAATAATAGATATCCTGCTAGAAACATAAAACATAATTTAAATACAATCACACTTGGCATATTTTTAAATTGGTATTGATTTCGATTTTATGTGGTATGAAGTATAAAAAGGAGAAAGGCCAAGGTTATAACATGGAATCTAAGTAATAATGTGTGCATTCTTCCTAAACTGTCATGGGTTTACAGATGTAACGTTAAAATACCTTATCTTAGCCGGGCGTGGTGGCTCACGCTTGTAATCCCCGCGCTTGGGAGGCTGAGACAGGAGGATCGCGCAGGTTTGAAGCCAGCCTCAGCTACTTAGTGAGACCCTGTTTCTAATAAAATATAAAATAGGTCTGGGAGTATAGCCCGGAGGTAGATAGCCTCTGGGTTCCACCCCTAATACCACCAAAAAAAAAAAAAAAATCTTATCTTGCAAAAATATGTAATATAAGAAAAGAACCTCATTATAATAGAAACAAAAAAGTGATATAGACCAATTTCTTCCTACATCATCTTCTGTTTTGCTTTCTGCATTTTGGTGGTGCTTTTGGCATAAAAATTCACAAGAGTTACACTTGCTTTGGATGCTATTCGAAGCCCTTCTTTGTCCTGTTTTTCCTTGGATGCCACCTGAGGGCTGACAGCTGACCCCCCACCCAGTGAGGGCCACACAACATACCCAGATGGGAAGAGGGCCGGTTGCCAATTCATACATATTCCTCACAACACAGGTCATAGATGAATTATGCCTAAACGACCATATTTCGTGGTCTCCACACCATTGCTCCGTTTCTTAAACAATATTTTATAAGTACTTGAAACGTGTTATAGTACTGGAGCTACATTTCAAAATCTTACTTTATAATACTGTTCTTTTCCAGGTAATGATGAATGTATTCCCACATGTTGGAAAAGAGAAGGTTTATACTGAACAAGTGCTTCCTTTTTTTGTTGTACACAATTTCTCTGAGGAAAAAGGGAACAAGAGCAATCATCTGTGAGAAGCCAGTCATCCTTTCGGTTGCATTTACGGGTGGCAGGATTCTTATTATTTTCTTTTGGCTGGTATTCTATACTATTATTTTAAAACTTAAAACAGTAATTCTTAGCTGTCTATAAGAATAATAGAGCAAAAGAGTTGGAGTAAGAAAAGGTTTAGTTAAAGCATGTATTTTTTTATTAACTCCATCTTAGAAAACCAAGCTATTGAACCAGCTATGTGCGTGCCCTCTCTCCTCTCCTCTCCTCTCCTCTCCTCTCCTCTCCTCCTCCTCCTCCTTCTCCTTCTCCTTCTCCTTCTCCTTCTCCTTCTCCTTCTCCTTCTCCTTCTCCTTCTCCTTCTCCTTCTCCTTCTCCTTCTTCTTCTCTCTCTCTCTCTCTCTCTCTCTCTCTCTCTCTCTCTCTGTTAGTTTAGTTACTGGGGATTGAACACAGGCACATTCTACCTCTCCAGCTCATTTTTTATTTTTTGTTTTGAAACAGGATCTTGCTGGGCTGCTGAGACAGACTCTCACAAGTTGTTGAGGCTGGTCTTGAACCTGCACTCCTCTCGTCTCAGACTCCCAAATACTGAAATTATAGGCGTGCACCAATATGCCCAACTCCTCTCCTTTCTATTCCAATAATGTAAATGAAATTGTTATAGTTTTATATCTGCTTCTGTCAAACTACTTTATTCTCTCTTTTTCTTCCTGTATTCATTAATTTTCTATTACATCCTCCTCAATTTCTTCTTAAATAGTAAAAATACATGATTAAAGTAAAGACTCTATACTGTATTTGATGGGAAAATTTGGATAAGCTCTATTAAAATAAAAATAAAAAATATGGCCAGGCATGATGGCACACATGTAATCCCAGCATTTGGGAGGCTGAGACAAGAGAATTGCACAGGTTCGAAGCCAGCCTCAGCAACTTACTGAGACCCTGTTTCCAAATGAAATAGGTCTGGGAGTATAGCCCAGAGGTAGAAGGCCCTTGGGTTCCATCCCTAGTACCACAAAAAATTTAATTAAACAAATAGAAAAGATGACTTGAACCACTCCTATTAAACATAAAAAAATGTGTGTTTAAGGGCTGTAGCTGGGTGCTAAGAGTACTTTTCTGGCATGTGTAAGGCCCTGAGTTCAATCTCCAGTAGTGCAAAAACAAACAAATCTAAAATGACTATGATCACTATATGAGAATTGTTGCATATACTTTATATAAAGTAAAAAAAAACCCAAATTTGCATAGTAAAATTATTTTAAATAGCAGGCTTACTTAGATGCCTTTCTACCTGACAATGAATCAAAGGGAACTGTTATATTAAGGAATCATTTTTATCACTGTAATGCAATATGATGATCTACAATTAATTTAATTTGAAACTAAATTAACATCAGGTAAAATTTGGTCAAGGAGTTAAAATTTAACAAATATGACAATATTTGGTAAGCTATTAGTTAAAGTAAGCTATTAGTTAAAGGGACAGTACTGTCAATGCTCACTCCTTGAAGGTACTCCCGAAAGCAAAACTGAGTTATATACATATGACAGAAAGAGAAGTAACCTGTTGATGGGGTCTTGGTAGTATTTGTTCAAGTCTTTCTGCTCATTTATGAATTGGAATGTTTATTTATCTACTGCTGGGTTTTGAGAGTTTTATGTAAATTCTGAACATAAGCCCTTCATTGGATATAGAAATTACAAATATTTTCTACTAGTCTGTGATATCTTGTCATCTTCTTAAAAGTATCTTTGCAACATAAAATAATTTTATTTTACTAAGTCCAAGTTCCTTTCCATTCCTAGCTGGCTGGGGGCATTTATCATAAAGAGGTGTTGGGTTTTGTCAAATGATATTTTTGGCCTTAATTTATATTAAATTAACTTGTGGGATTTCTTCCTTAAAATCCTAAATTGAAGCCAGGCATGGTGGCACTTGCTTATAATTTCAGCATTTGGGAGGCTGAGATTGCCTCAGCTACTTAGTGAGGTCCTTTGCAACTCAGTGAGACCCTGTTTCATAATAAAGAATAAAGAGCTGGGCGTGGTGGCGCATGCTTGTAATCCCAGCATCCTGGAAGCAGAGACAGGAGGATCAAGGTTTGCAGACAGCCTCAGCTATTAAGCGAGGCCCTTCCCAACTCAGTGAGGCACTGTTTCAAAATTAGAAAGAATAATAAAATAGAGCTGGGGGTATCACTCGGAGGTAGAATGCCCCTGGGTTCCAATTCACTATTATTTGGTTGAGATGTTTCTACCTATATTCACGGGAGCATATTTGTCCTTGATTTTGTTTTTATGCCCTGTCTTTGCTAGGGGTTTTTATGTCAGGGTAATTCTGGTCTCATAAAATGGGTTGGAATATGCTGATTCTGTTCTATATTATAAAAGATATTATAAATATATATAAATGATATTTTTTCTTCTGTAAATGTTTAGATAGATTTGATGTGGTAAACAAATTTTAGGTAATTATATGGAGTTTTTTAAAAAATTGTTATTTAAAAAGTAAATAAATACTCACAAAATTCTCTGCTGGGTTACATATCTTTATCCGTAAAATGTCATACAAAAGCCAATCTATGGGTTTTTCTTTGTAGAACATTAAAAAAAACTGTACAAAGTTAGATAAGTCTTCAGTTCTAAAAAGCTTTCCTATAGAGAAAAAGTTAATATATGTAATAATTCATAAGTAGTTATTCATTCTATTAATGTAAAAAGAACAAAAATTGTAAAATTTAAAAATATTCTATTTTCTAGAAATAAAATTTAAGGAATTAATGAAGTTGGATGTTGATAATTAAAACATGGTATCTGCTTGAGTATTTACTAAGAGTACCATTTCTCAAGGGAAAATAATGATAAGTTGTTTGATTAACAGATACCCTCAGGAAATCAATTTCGATGTCTAGTGCAAATTGGCTATTTAAATTAAGTAAAAGATAAGTAGCCAAAATGGAAAGCATAAGAGCTGTAATCTCTTACTTAATTGATGTTCATGTTTATAACATATATACAAAGTGTGATCGTTTCACCTGACCTTTGTAGCACTTGATCCATCTACTACCTAGTCATTTTTACTACTTAATTTTCACTAAAATGCTGTATTATTTCAATATTTGAGCATTGTTTCTCTCATTTTTATTGGTACATTATAATTGTCCATGATCGTAAGATTCACAGTGATACATGCTTATATGCACATACCACTAATTGGTCAGTTTCCTTTCTTATGTTTCCCCTTTCCCTCCTCTCCTTCCTCTCCATATATCATAGAGAAATTCATAATGATACCTTCATATATGCACATGACACCATACGGTCTGTTTTCTTCCCCCTTCCCCGTACGTCCCCTTTCTCTACTCTCCTCCCTCCCTTGGTGCCCTTCCTCTTCTCTACTGGTCTCTCTCTCACTTTCATGAGAGTTCTTTTCTTTCTGTTTTTTTTTTATTATCTGTCTTCCACATAGGAAAGAGAACACGTGCCCCTTGATTTTCCGAGTCTGGCTGATCTCATTTAGTATGATGGTCTCCTTTTCCACTCATTTTCCTACAAATGACCTAATATATATATATATATATATATATATATATATATATATTTTTTTTTTTTTTTTTTTGGTGGTACTGGGGTTCCTGGAAGCCCTTTACCTCTGGGCTACACTCCCAGACCTATTTTATTTTTGGAAACAGGGTCTCCTAAGCCAGCGCGCACAGCTGGCTTCGAACCTGCGCAATCCTCCTGTCTCTGCCTCCCAAGCGCGGGGATTACAAGTGTGCGCCACCACGCCCGGCCCTGTTTTTTTTGTTGGTGTTTTTTTTAATTGTTGAGTAAAACTCCAATTTGTCTATGTATGTATCCCACATTTTCTTTATCCGTTCATCTATTGATGGACATCTAGATTGATCCCACAACTTAGCTATTATGAATTGTGCTGCTATTAACATGAACATCAGCCAGGCGTGGTGGTGCACGCTTGTAATCCCAGCATCGGGAGGCTGAGACCAGAGGATTGCGGTTCGCGGACAGTCTACTTAGTGAGGTCTTCCGCAACTTAGTGAGACCCTGTTTCAAAATAAAGAATAAAAAATAGGGAAGGGGGTGTAGCTTGGAGGTAGAATGTCCCTGGGTGCCATCTCCAGACCTGCAAAAACAAAAAAACAAAAACAAAACATGAACTTGCTTGAACTTTTTTTGTGTGTGGTGGTGGTACTAGGGATACAACCCAGAAACATTCTACCTCCAAGCTACACCCGCAGCCCTACTTTTTATTCTTGATTTTGAAAAAGAATCTCACTGAGTTTTGCAAAGGGCCTCACTAAGTAGCTGAGGCTGTCCACGAGACTACATCCTCCTCTTAGCCTCCCAAATGCTGGGATTACAAACATGCGTCACCACACCTGGCTTGAGCATTGTTTTATCAGAGTGTTATTTTTCTTTTATATTATGATTCTTAAAGATTTACTATATTTTGAAACCATCAGGTGTCTAAAGAGAAAACCTATTGAATGGGAGAAAATCTTTGCCAGATAGTTCTCTGACAGAGGGTTAATATCTAGAATATACAAAGGACACAAAAAATTTAAGACTAAAAAACAATCCAATCAAAAATGGGCAACTAACAGAGTAGTCACCTTCTCAAAAGAAAAAATACAAATGGCCAATAAATATACAAAAAATTTCAACATCATTAGCAATAAGGGAATTGTAAATTAAAACTATACTGAAATCCCATCTAACGCCAGTTAGAATTGCAGTGATCAAGAATACAAACAACAATAAATGCTGGTGAAGACATGGGGATATAGGAAACTTTATACGCTATTAATGGGATGGAAAATTAGTATATCCAATATGGAGGTCAGGGCAGTTTTTAAGAAACTGGGAATGTGGTAATGCACACTTGTAACCCTAGCATTTGGGAGGCTGAGACAGGAGGATCCAGGTTCTCAAACAGACTCAGCTACTACTTAGTGAGGTCCTTTGCAACTCAGTAAGACACTATTTCAAAAATAAAAAATAAAAAAATAGGGCTAGAGGTGTAGCTCAGAGGTAGAATGCCTCTGGGTTTCATACTCAGTACCATAAAAAAAAAAAAAGAAAACAACTGGGAATGGAAACACCATATGATCCAGTTGTACCACTCTTGGGGATCTCTCTAGAGAAACTGAAGTCAGAATAGTATAGTGATCTACCTTTAGAGTATGCATAACTACACATGGTTATAACGGCACAATGTTTATAACACTATATATATATATATACATGTTTACGGTAGAACAATTTATACATGTTTATAGGAGCAAATGTTTATAATAGCACAATTCACAATAGCCAAATTATGGAACCAGCCTAGATGTCTGTCAACAGATGACTAGATTATGAAACTATGGGATAGATGCACAATGGAATTTTACTCAGCCACAAAGAAAAACAAACATGTCATTTTCAGGAAAATGGATGGGGCTAGAGAATATTGTGCTAAGTGAGTCTAGCCAGTCCCAGAAAGTGAAGGGCGATATGTTTGCACTCATATATAGAAGCTAGAGAGAAAATGGGAAACCAAAAGGACTTCAGATAAATGAGGCGAGATACTAGGAGAGTGGCAGGGCATCTGGAGAGGGAGGGGAGGGGGTGAAGGAGACAGTAAAGGAAACAGGTCAAACGATGCCACATTCATTGTGAAGTTATCAACATCGATTTCAATATTACGTACAGGGAGGGAGACCTGTGCACGTGTGCTTCTATCGCACCGAGCCACATGATGATGTATGATATCAATGCACCAATACACAAAATGCAAAAACAAACAGAATATAATTGCATCAGTGCTTTTTTCTAATATGATGCATCTTTAATTTCAACATAAAGTTGAAAGGATGACATTCAGTTAAATGCTCCCTTTAGTGTAAGTAATGAAAATAACTCCTAACCAAAATGTAAGTATGTTTCATTTTTCCTGACACTTGCATCTCTGGGGTCACTTACAATTGTGTAGTTGCATTTTGACGTTTGGCACTCATTTCCACACTCGTCAAAGCAAGTGATTCAGTGATGGAAATAGTTGACTTACTTCCTAATCGGCCCTTAGCATGCTGTAAAATTCTATTTATCTAGCTCATACTTTTGGTAAATAATGGATATTATTTACTATTAATTATGGCAAAAAAACAGTGTAAAGTTGAGCTTAAACAAGACTTCGGCATTCCATACCTAAAGTGGTCCTTGTTCATCCTGTTCCTGTTAATTAGAATGGAAATGCTTTCCATGCTTCTCATATGTGAATTTGCTGAGGCAAACATCCTTTGAGACTTTTAAATTCTCAAAGTATAGCAACGAGATTATTTCCTCTC